>NW_027459685.1:0-250300 GCF_050624435.1 Tenrec ecaudatus | reverse complement strand
AGGGCTTATTGAAAATGCTCAGCTTTGCAATGTCACTCCTTGTAGATTACAGTGGGAGGGGCTGGGACCAAGGTATGCTGCCTCTTACTCCAGGTTGCAGGTTTCTAGATGCTGATTGTATCTCTTACAGCAACAGTTAGTGGACTTGGTGTCTGCCTCAGGCTTTGTTCACAGAGATCCTCCAGCTAGTTGGTGGTGTGTGCGCATGAGCAGAGGCTTCCTGCCAATCCCCCATGAGTAGTAGAGCTCCCATGGTGTGGACTCCATGAAAGCCTTGCCCCAGACAGCACGCTTACAAAGGAGGGTGGGCCCTGCAGGACAGAGGACCATTCCCCCTGTGGAATGGCCTCAGAGACCCTCGTCCCTCACTGGCCAGCTGCTGGCGCTGTGGGCCCTAAGCTTCATGCCTGACTCAGGAATAGACACAGGGTGAGGCAAATCCAGTAATTGTTTTGACTGGTCTAATACAGCCTGAGATCATCCTTGCATGAGCCCTCTGCCCAGATTATTTTTGTTTCTTTTATGATCTTTTTATTAGGGTCTCCTACAACACTAACCACAATCCATATATACATCAGCTGTTTGAAGCACATCTGACCATTAATTGCCCTCATTATTCTCAAAATATCCACTCTCCACCCAAGCCCCTGGCCTTAGCTCCTCATTTTTCCCCCTCAATGTCCGCCACCCATCCCTCATCAATCGTTGGAAATGGACTAATTCTTTTGTCATATCTTCACCCACCTTTCTTTTGAGGTCAATGAAGATCCTTGTAATCGGTTCCCACTTTCCATCCTGCCCTTCCTCCACCCTCCCAGTATCTCCACTCATAATACTGGTCCTAAAGGGCCCATCCCCCCTGGATTTCCCATTGTTTGAAATTCCTATCGGTACTAGAGGACCTTCTCTAGTTTGGCCAGATTAGTATGGTAGAATTGGGATCATGATAGTGGGGCAAGAGGAAGCATTAAGAACTAGAGGAAAGTTGTGTTTCATCTTTGCTGTCTTGGGTCATCTCCTCTCTGAGCTCCTTCTGTAAGGGGATGTCCAGTGCACTGCAAATATGTTTTGGGTCTATGCCCGGCAGTCCCCTTTCATTCTCCATGATAAGATTTTTTTTGATCTATGATGCCTGTTGCCTTATCCCTTGAAACCTTGTGATCACACAAGCTGGTATGCTTCCTCCATGTGTGCTTTGTTGCTTCTGAGCTAGATGGCTGCTTCTTTACCTTCAAGCCTTTAAGACCGAACACGCTATATCTTTTGGTAGCTGGACACCATCGGCTTTCTTCACCACATTTGCTTATGCAGCCGCTTTGTGGTCAGTGATGGTGTAGGGAAGTTGAGCATCGTAGAATGCCAATTTAATAGAACAGTGTTATTGCAATGAGGGAGTCCTTGAGCGGAGGCCCTATGTCCATCTGCTACCTTAATACTAAATCTGTAAAATATGGACATAGGTCTATTTCCCCATGCCCCTTTGTAAATATATGTACATGCCTTTATTTAGACGTCTATAACTGGCCCTTGCTTCCCAGCTCACTCTTCTATACCCTTTGATTTTCCTCTTGTGCTCACTGCCATGCTCATTCTTCCTTTGCGTTTCAGTAATTCCTCTTGGTTACATTAACCGTGATCACGCCTTACCAGGCCTCCTACTTCCCCCTCACCACCGATTTCCATCACTTGTTGTTCCCTTGTCTCTGTGTTTCTTTACACCACTTCCTTTCCCCCCACTGTGCTCACTCCCATGCCCAATGGAAAAGGCCGGTCACATGTTTACTCCTCCAGATTGTTCATCCAGCCTCTCTTAATTAGACAGACCTGTAAAGGTAATAACATGTACAAAACAAGACTTAGCAAAACCAAGCAGTAAAAAGGAAAAAAAAACCAACAAAAATGAAAACAAAACCCAACCCAAATCCAATGACACTAAAAGAAAACAAAACTAACCAAGAAAGAAGAGTACAACGACTGTGTGGTGAACTTTATGAGTGTTTTCCTTTCTGGTCTGTTGGGGCACGGAGCCCTGACTGCAAAGTCCACCATTGGCATTCCTTGGGGACTTTGCTGCTCCGTTTTCTTGCTCTTCACTGCACTCCAATAGTGTCATGCCTCGATGTGGCAGGATCAGGTCGGGCGCAGTTCCCACACTGTGTGTCCAGTGTTGTCCCCTCTAAGGCTATGGGTCTTTGAGGGACGTTTCTCATCGTGGGGCTGCCCATGTGGTATTCACTGTGGACTGGCTTCTCTGATTGGGAACATCATCCTCAAGGTGTAGAGGGCCAGGATGTGCTCCATTCTCCCCTCCTCCCCCTTGTTTTGCTCTATGTTATCTGATCAGATATGTCCCTCTCCGCGAGCTGCAGATCCGGTGCCATCCTGTGAAATACAATTTTAGGGGCTGCAAGGAGGTTGGGGGGAGGCATCAGCTCAGATCTTTTGAGAGTCCAGGAGATATTGACTGCTCAATGGGCACAGTTCTGTGGGGCACCGTGCTCTTTGTCCAGATGCTGGTTGTGAATATCACTTTGTTGTTAACCAGTTGTGTGTCTCTGGGTCAACTCCTGTGTGTTTTTGAGTGAGTTTTCTCACCTGGAAAGTAAATGTCTTGCATTATCCAGACTCCCATGTCAGCAAGTTATCGAGAGGGGTTAATCAGAGACTGTTTCATATAGTGTGTACCTGCGAGCTGCATTCTATACCTGGGGCGGCAATTATGAGCTCGGAATAGAAATGGTGTCTAGCAGGTGACATACGTGGCTCCATTTTGAAAAAGGAAGACCACTGTGGAGATTTGGTCCTTCTGTTGATGGCCACGGGCCACCTAGTCTTCTCCTGCTATAACTGCTTCACTGGCTCAGCAGCTGAGCCAGGAGCCAGTGCCATCATAACCAGGTGGCTAACTGGGATAAAGGGCAGATAGATATTTGTTATCTTGTTGTCTTGGGAAGCCCACCTAACCTCCATGCAAACCTTCTGGTGTGAGTTATCTGTGGAAGGAATCATAGGCTCACAGTAATTCACATCTTTCTTTTTGACAATGTGCCCATATTCCTTTCTGAAGCTGAGAAGGTGGCCCCTGTGTCCACCAAGAAATTTACTGGCTGGCCTCCTACATGGAGAGTTATCCTGGGCTTTTGGTGGCGAAGGGAAACAGAGCCCTGACCACTTCATTCAGCTTCTTCAAGCATTATTGTCTCTTGCTTGGGTCTTTCTAGGTGCAGATGAGACCCGTCCACTCTAGTGGAGGGTCGTGCACCTTTCCTGGGGTTTTCAAGGCACTGATTTTTCCAGTGTCCTTCTTTCCTGCAGTAGGCACATTGATCCTTAGCCATGGCTTGGCGGTGTCCACAGGTTAGTCTCTCCGTGAGTGGGCCATGCTCTCCTTTTCCTGAGTCTCTGGGGTCTCTCATGGCAATTACTAGTATTTTAGCTAGCTTTTTTGTCTCTGTCGTGCTAGGGTCATCTCTGTTGTTATAGACTCAATGAGCCACTTGTACCAAATCACTAAGATTTTTCCCTTCAAACCCTTCCCATTTCTTTTTCATGTCTGAGGCAGACTGACTGAGTAATAAAGGCAATACTTATTTCCCTCCTATACTCGGGGCCTCCGGGCCGTTAGGGGAATAAAGCCCGTAGGCTTCCATAAGCCACGCTAGAAAGGCAGGCAGACATTCTCTTATAAGAGCCTTTAAATTCTCACTGACTTTAGATAAATTCATAGGTTTCCTAGCTCTTCCGGAGAAGGTGTTGTAAGAGCAACTGGTGATACCTGGTAAAGCCCTCTGGGCCTTGCTAGGAATTGAGATCCCACTTTGTTTGTGTAGTGGCCAAAAGAGTTTCTCTCAAGTGGGGAGTGCCCGCTCGCTCACCATCAGGTTCACTGACTGCTTACTGGGCCTCTGTCTGGAAGGGCTTCCCGTCCTCTGTTGTGAACAGCACCTGGAGACGTTGCTGGCAATCATTCTAGGTTGGTGATGAGTATGGAAGACATACCAGTACTAGTGTGCGTGGGGGGCTGCTGGTAGGGGGTGGGGATGGGTTGGGGTGCCGGTGGGGGAGGGAGTGATGCACTAAGGGCCTGTTAGATGTTTTCTATTTCTGGCCCCTAGAAACCTTGTAGGGCGAGGGTGGAACCAAAGGGTCTGAAGCCAGCTCTCCCACTCCCAGAGTTCTCCTTTAAAATGGGATAAAGCCGATTAGGGGAGAGAGATTGGGAGGGGAGGGGGAGGGGAGGGATGGCCTACACATATGTGGTTTGCGGAACTTGGACCGTTTGTTTTTCCGGTCCTGCCATGTTTCCTGAAATCTTGGAAATAAGCACCCTTTCTTCGGTGGAGGGAGTAAGTCTTTTATATTTGCAGGCTTCTTAGTGGCAATGTCAGTCCACACTTGAATTAAAGGGATCAGATCGGGATGTCCTGGATCCCCATAACCATAACTATGAACTCTTAGTAATAGGGGATGGGAAAACTAGTCTTGCGTTGGTCAATCAGGGACTCCTTCTGCCCCATCACTTTTAAACAAATTGTAGAGTCTCCAAGCTTTTGGATTGAAACCACATCCTCTTGGTGAACGTCTAGAGCAGGCGTCCTCAAACTACAGCCTGTGAGCCACATGCAGACAGCCGAGGACATTGATCCTGTCTGCCAGCTGTATGTTCCCCATTTATTTTTTTTGAACTTCAAAACAAGATGTGCAGTGTGCACACGTATTTGTTCACAATTTTTTTTAAGTGGCCACTAGGTGGGGAAGATGGCGATGGAATAACACATACCAGAGGGACTCCACAGAATCCAGCCCAGGAGAATGCCACTGGATTGCAGGAGGCGCATCAAGAAGATAAGTAGGCTCAGATCCACAGGGTTTTGAGGGGCTGGGGGCTTTTGGCTTACCTCAGTGGAAGCCGGCTGGGTCTCCACCGTAGCCTAGCAGCTGTTTCTGCCCAAACCGGGACCATTTGGAGCCTGTAGCAAGGCTTGGCCTTGGTGCAGCCAGTTTTCCCCTGCCTGCCTCAGGGCAGGGACAGGGCCCTTGAGGCTCCACGGGCAGGAATTGGTGTTCAGCTGCATTGTTGCTTCTGTTTGTGTCTCTGTTCTATATTCCCACACAGCCTTGGAGGTCTGCGCAGGGACTTTTTCGGGGCACAGCCACAGCTTGCCACGTGGCGTGGGCTGAGCAGGGTCTAAACCCAACCCCCCACAGCTCTGTAGACAGGGATCAAACTTCAGCTACATTGCGGTGCCGGTTAACATCTCTGCTCTCTGTCTCCCAACTTCTCTGGGGGCTGCTCAGCAGCTCTCTTGCGACTCTTCTTGGGGCTCAGCTGCGGATTGCCGCTGGGGCTTGCGGCAGGGAGTGGACCCTTGCAGGTCCACAGGCAGGGAGTTGGACTCAGCTGCATAGTTGCTTTTCCTTCCCTAGCTTCCCTGTACCCCAGCACTGTCCGGTCTCACTGTTTAATCTTTCTCCCCCTCTTGTTCCTGAACTGCTCTCTCATACTCCATTGCAGACTTACTGGACACTCCCATTGCCCTAGGGCATTTGCGCCTGGGCCACACCCAGCTAGGTGTGCTCAACCCTGCATAGATAGCCCAGGGCTAGGGAAAGGTCTGCTTGCTCTCCAGGGGATACTCCTCTGACTCCTCACCAGGGAGTTCCTGCTTGTTTACCTGGGGACATAAGGCAGCTCAGCCAACACTTATCAATATTCAAACCAATAGCAGGAACTTCAGCCCAGTCTCTGCAACACTGGGGCAGGCAGCCGACCTGCCACCTGAGGCACTCCCCTGATAGGGAAGCCACAGGAAGATAAAGTGGTAGGTTAATAACCCAGCAAAATCAGCTGTAGGCAGTTCGAAGAAGCATTCCTATAAGTCTTCCAGAGAGAGACTAGAAAATGGCCACTGGTCCCTCAAAAACAATTCAATGCAAACAGCCACCAGCCCCAACGACCTCAATGAAAAAACAGGAGAAACAAAAGACAAAGGCAGAAGATGTGCTGAACATAGCAACATACATAGAAGAAGCAGACATTGAGAAGCCATACAAAGAAACTCTCAGAAGGCTGCTTAGAGTCATGCAGGATATGAAAGAAACAATACAGAGAAAGAATGAAACGATAGAGGAGATAAAAGCCACACACCAAAGGGAAATACAGGAGCTTAGGGAGGAAATAACGAAAAACAATAGCAAAATCATGTTCCTTGAGAATCGACTGGAGGAATCAGAGAACCGCATCAGTGTCTTGGAGGACAGCCAAGCAGACTTTAATAAACGTGAACAAAAATCTAATAAGAGCATCAGAGAAGCCGAAGAAAACCTAAGAGCTATGTCTGATGCTATGAAGGGGAACAACATTAGAATTATTGTCCTCCCGGAGGAAGACACAATAAAGAAGTCATCTGCAACAGTAGCGAGAGAATTCTTGGAGGAAAGCTTCCCCGGCCTAATGAATGAAAACCAAGCAACCATCTAGGAGGCTGAAAGAACACCAGCACGACGGGACCCCAAGAAGAAATCACCAAGGCACATAATAGTTAAACTATCCAACTTTGAGGAAAAGGAGAAAATCCTGAGAGCAGCTAGGGCAAAAAAAGCAATCACATATAAAGGTCACCACATAAGGATATGTTCAGACCTATCAACAGAAACTATGAAAAAAAGGAGAGAGTGGAGTAACATATTCCAAAAGTTGAAGGAAAACAACGCAAACCCAAGAATACTCTACCCAGACAAATTATCGATCAAGATCGATGGAGAAGTAAAAGTCTTCCCAGACAAGGAAAAACTCAAAAAATACGTTACAACAAACCCAGCCTTACAAAAGATCCTCGCCGACTCAGTATGGGCAGAAGAACAACACTCACCAAGCACAAATAAGATACCAACACATAGAACAACTTCACCCAGACCACAACAAAGAGAAAACAGGACCCAAGATAGCAATGGCTTAAGGATGGAAAGAAGTCAAGAATGAAACACACACAAAACACATACTAATGATAAAGGAAAGTAGGAAAACTCCGAACACAAAAGGTATAAAATGGCATCACAGAGTCTGCACATTGAGATAATAACCCTGAATATCAATGGCCTGAACTCAGGCATTAAAAGACTGAGACTAGCAGAATGGCTTAGAAAACACAACCCATCAATTTGCTGCCTACAGGAGACACATCTCCAGGCTACAGACAAAAATAGGCTGAGAATCAAAGGCTGGAGAAGGACCTACCCAGCAAACAGCAATACAAAAAAAGCAGGGGTTGCAATCCTTATCTCGGATAAAATTGACCTCAAAGTGCAAAGCATATAAAGAGATAAGGAGGGACACTATATAATGCTCAAGGGAATCATAGACAATGAACCACTAACCATTGTAAACATATATTCCCCGAATGAGAGACCAGCTCAATACTTCAACCAAACACTACAAAAGATTAAGAAAGAAATCACAGACTTGACAATTATACTGGGCGACTTCAACACACCACTCACTGAGAAAGAGATCACAGGGAAAGAAACTCATCAAGGAGACTAGGGAGCTAATCTCCACAATTAGACAATTTGACCTAATAGATATTTACAGAGCTTTTCATCCAAATAAAAAATATTTCACATTCTTTTCAAGTCCCCACGGCACATATTCGAAGATAGACCACATGCTGGGGCATAAGGCAAATCTACATAAATTTAAGCACATTGAAATAATACAGACCTCTCTCTCTGACCACTGTGCCATAAGACTGGAGATCAACAAAAAGAAGACAAAGAAAATAAGAGCAAATAACTGGAGAATGAATAACTCTCTACTGCAAAAGGAGTGCATACTGGTGCAGATCAGAGAGGAAATCAGGAAATTTCTAGAAACCAACGAAAATGAGCACACGACTTACCAAAACTTATGGGACACAGCAAAGGCAGTCATCAGAGGAAGGTTCATAGCAATACAAGCACACCTAAGAAAGGAAGAGAGAATCATGATGGATACGCTGACACAAAATTTACAAAAACTAGAGCAGAGTCAGCAGGACAACCCTACTAATAGCAAAAGAAAAGAAATTATAAAAATCAGGGCTGAGATTCAGGAGAGGGAAAATTAAAAAACTATGGAAAAAATTAATATTGCTAAAAGTTGGTTCTTTGAAAGGATAAACAGGATCGATAGACCATTGGCAAACCTAACCAGAGAAAGGAGGGAACAAATCTCAATAGCAAGAATAAGGGATGAAAGAGGGGTCATTACAACAGGCCCTAATGAAATCAAAAGGATAGTTACACAATACTATGAAGGATTGTACTCCGATGAATTCAACAATTTGGAAGAAATGGACAAATTCCTGGAAAAGCAATCCCTCCCTAGACTACCCTCGGTGGACATTAAGAATCTCAACAGACCTATAGCAATAGAAGAAATAGAAAAGGTTATCAAGGGATTACCAACAAAAAAATCCCCTGGACCAGATGGCTACACTGGAGAATTCTACCAAGCATTCAGGGAAGAACTAATACCAATCCTACACAAAATTTTCCAAAACATAGAAAAAGATGGCAAACTCCTTCTATGAAGCTAGTATAACTCTGATACCCAAACCGGGCAAGGATCCCACAAGAATCGAGATCTACAGACCAATATCCCTAATGAACATTGATGCAAAAATCCTTAACAAAATACTAGCCAACAGAATACAAAAGTATATAAAACAAATAATTCACCATGACCAAGTGGCATTCATACCAGGGATGCAGGAATGGTTCAACATACGAAAGACCATTAGTATTATTCGTCACATTGACATGAAAAAGTATAAGAACAACATGATTATATCAATAGACGCAGAAAAATCATTCGACAACATCCAACACCAATTCCTGTTTAAGACACTAGGGAAGATAGGAATGGATGGAAAGTTCCTCAAGACAATACAAGCTATATATGAAAAACCAACAGCCAAAGTGGTAGTCAATGGAGAAAAGACTAACACAATCCCACTGAAAAAGGGGACCAGACAAGGATGCCCCTTGTCCCCACTCCTATTTAATATCATGCTGGAGGTTTTAGCTAACAGCATAGGCAAAGAAGTGACATCAAAGGTATATGTCTGGGGAAGGAAGAGGTGAAACTATCGTTATTTGCAGATGATATGATTTTATATATGGAAAATCCCAAAAGTTCCACAAGGGGAGTACTGGAAGCAATAAAGGAGTTTGGCAGAGTGGCAGGATACAAGATCAACAAACAGAAGTCCATCGGACTGTTATACACATCAGATAAGCCCACAGAAGAAGAGATCAAAAAGGTGGTACCCTTCACAATAGCCAAACACAAATTGAAATATCTAGGGATACACCTGACTGAAAAAACAAAAGATCTATATAGGGAAAACTATAGAACACTAGTACAAGAAACCAAGAGCGACCTCAACAAATGGAAGAATATTCCATGCTCTTGGATTGGGAGACTTCATATAGTTAAGATGTCAGTTCTGCCAAAAGCACTATATAAGTTTAATGCTATCCCGATACAATTACCATCATCTTTCTTCAAAGAAATGGAAAAACTGATTACCAACTTCATATGGAGAGGGAAGAAACCCAGAATTAGCAGAGAACTCCTCAAGAAGAAGAACACCGTGGGAGGGCTTGCTTTACCTGACTTTGGCACATACTATGCAGCCACAGTCTTCAAAACTGCATGGTATTGGTACAATGACAGATACTCAGACCAATGGAAAAGAACTGAAAACCGAGAAATAAAAGCATCAGCATACACACAGCTGATCTTTGATAATGGCCCCAAATATATCAAATGGGAAGCCAATGCCCTCTTTAACAAGTGGTGCTGGAAAAAAATGGATATCCACATGCAGAAAAATGAAGCAAGACCCTTATCTCACTCCATGCACAAGAATAAACTCAAGGTGGATCACAGACCTTGAAGTTAAACCCCAAACTATTAGGGCCATCAATGAGGGAATTGGGGCCAACTTGAGAACTTTGGTGCAGGGAATACACAGGCTATCAGAAATAGGGAAGGACACAAACACAGAGGAGGCTCAAATCGACAAATGGGATATACTGAAGATAAAACACTTGTGTACATCTAAAGAATTCACCAGGAGAGTAACAAGAGATTCCACAGACTGGGAAAACATCTTTAGCAATGACACATCAGACAAAGGTCTTATTACTAAAATCTACAATACTCTGCTAGCTTCCTAAAAGAAAAAAACCAATAGCCCACTTGAAAGGTGGGCAAAGGACTTGAACAGAAATGTTACAGGGACAGAAATCCGAATGGCCAACAAACATATGAGAAAATGCTCCCGATCTTTAGCCATAAGAGAAATGCAAATTAAAACAACAATGAGGTACCACCTGACACCCTCAAAGGTAGCCCAATTCAAAAAATCAGAAAGCAACAAGTGTTGGAGGGGCTGTGGGGAGACAGGAACTCTCATCCACTGCTGGTGGGCCTGTAAATATTTACAGCCATGATGGAAATCAATCTGGCGATACCTAAAACAGATGGAAATAGAGTTACCATATGACCCAGCAATCCCCCTACTGGGCATACACCCAGAAGAGGCAAGGAACAAACCAAGACCAGACATCTGTGCTCCAATGTTCATTGCGGCACAGTTCACAATTGCAAGGAGTTGGAAGCAACCCAAATTTCCATCAACTGACGATTGGATTAAAAAACTGTGGTATATACATAGAACGGAGTACTACGCATCACTACAAAGCAGTGATGAACGTATGAGGCACATAGCGGCATGGGAAGAACTGGAGGAAATCATGCTAAGCGAAGTAAGTTAGGCACAAAAGGACAAGTACAACTGAGCCTGCTGAGGTAAGTATTAAAAAAATTTTTTTAATTAAAAAAATTAAAAAAACAATTTTTAAATGCAAAAGTGGCATAGGGGGAAAAGATACTATATACAAACATTTCTAGGGTGAAGACTGTGTAGTATGGCAGAGACCAGATCAAAACCAGGGATGCACATGGCAGACAACAGTGGAGGAGGTCGGGAAAGGAAAATAAAAGGATGAATATAAGGAAGAAAAGGGAAGTGGGGGCATGGGGCACTAATCCACACAAGGGGAGGGTATTGTTTACATCTCCACAGGGAAAGTGGGACCATACTTCAACCCAGTGCCGCAAGGTGTGAATGCAATATACCGGCGTGGAGTAGGGAACCAGTGGAGAGGTCTGGGAGGCTGGCCCCAGCACCATAAATTAAGTGGATTCCTGCCCCTCCCCCGAAAAGAATTTGTTTCAAAGGATGACATTGATTCTGCAGCTCTGGGAGATGGACATATCTGATCAGAGCACACGGGAGCAGATGAAGGGGCAGGAGGAGACAGTGGAACACAGCCTGGCCCACGAGGCCGTGAGGGTGATGTTCCTGAGTAGAGCAGCCAGTCCACAGAGAGAACAACATGGCTGGCCCTACTATGAGACATGATGCCCCTCATTGACTAAGGGCGATACAGGGGACAGCACCGGAGACACAGTGTGGGAATTGCACCTGACCTGATCCCACCACACCGAGGCAAAACACTGGGGGAGTGCAGTGGAACAGCAAGGGAATGGAGTGGCAAGGTCCCCAGGGTATGCTGAAAGTGGACTTTGGGGGCAGGGCGTGGTGCCCCAACAGACTGGACTGGAAAACGTTCCTAAGGGCCAGCAAACGATCCTTGAACGAACTACAAGCCTTTCTTTTGTGAAGTGTTTTCTTTTGTTCTCTGTCTGTGGTTTGTTTTTGTTGTTTTATTGTCTGGTTGTGTACAGTTGCTTTGTTTTCCTCTGTCTTGTTTTCGTGTATGTTAGTGTCTCCATAGGTCTGTCTAAATAGGACAGGCTGGATGAACTATCTGGAGGAAAAACAATAGGACAGACAGTTCCGGGGGGAGAGACAGTTCCGGGTGGGGGATGGGGAAGAGGGTAAGGAAGTGGTGTTAATATACACAGGGACAAGGAACAACTTGGGACCCAAAATGGTAGTGAGGGGGGAGTGGCAGGCCTGATGGGGAACGATCAAGGGTAAGGTTGCGTAGAGAAGAGGTATAGCTGTAGCCCAGGTGGGGACGGAGCATGGTGGTGGGGCTGGAGGAAAATCAAGGGAGATGGAGGAAGGAGCTGGGAGTCAAGGGGCATTTATGGAGGTCTAGACAAAGACATGTACATGCAAACATATATATGAGGATGGGGAAATAGATCTAATTGTCTACATTTATAGGTTTAATATTAAGGTGGCGGAAGGACCTTGGGCCTCTACTCAAGCACTCCCTCAGTGCATGAATACTTTCGTTTATTAAATTGGTACTCTATGATGCTCACTCTCATGACACAACTGCTGAAGCCAAAGTGGATGAAAAAGTAATTGTGGTGAAGAAAGCTGATGGTGCCCGGCTATCGAAAGAGATAGTGACTGGGGTCTTAAAGGCTTGAAGATAAACAAGCGGCCATCTAGCTCAGAAGCAACAAAGCCCACATGGAAGAACACACTAGCCTGTGTGAGCGAGTGATCCCAAAGGGATCAGTTATCAGGCATCAAAGAACAAAAAATCATCATATCATTGGCTGCACACCTCCATGATAGGATCGCTGAAGACAAATGGGTGCATAAGCAAATGTGGCGAAGAAAGCTGATGGTGCCCGGCTATCGAAAGAGATAGCGTCTGGGGTCTTAAAGGCTGGAAGATAAACAAGCGGCCATCTAGCTCAGAAGCAAAAAAGCCCACATGGAAGAAGAACACCAGCCAGTGCGATCACGAGGTGCCCAAGGGACCAGGTATAAGGCATCATGCAAAAATAAAAAAGAATATGTGTATGTGTATATACCGTATTGAATGAAGGGTGAAGTGCAGAGTGGAGACACAAGGCCCAAGTGTCGGCCACTGGAAATCCCCTCATAGAGGGGTTTAGGAGAGGAGATGGGTCAGTCAGGGTGCGAGGTAGTACCAATGAAGAGCACAGCTTTCCCCCAGATCCTGGATGCTTCCTCCCCCCAACTACCATGATCCGAATTCTACCTTGCAGGGCTGGATAGGGCAGAGGTTGTACACTGGTACATATGAGGGCTGGAGGCACAGGGAATCCAGGGTGGATGATACCTTCGGGACCAAGGGTGTGAGGGGCGATGCTGGGAGAGTGGAGGGTGAGTGGGTTGGAAAGGGGAAACTGATTACAAGGATCCACATGTGACCTCTTCCCTGGTAGAGGGACGGCAGAGAAAGGGGGAAGGGAGACTCCGGATAGAGCAAGATATGACAAAATAACGATGTATAAATTACAAAGGGCACCTGAGGGAGGGGGGAGCGGGGAGGGAGGGGAAAAAAGGAGGACCTGATGCAAAGGGCTTAAGTGGAGAGCAAATGCTTTCAGAATGATTGGGGCGGGATATGTATGGGTGTGCTTTATACAATTGATGTATGTATATGTATGGATTGTGATAAGAGTTGTATGAGTACCTAATAAAATGTAAAAAACGAAATGGAAAAAAAATAAGAAAGAAAGAAAATAAAATGATTAGGGAAAAGAATGTACAGATGTGTTTTATACAATTGATATATGTATATGTATGGACTGTGATAAGAGTTGTATAAGCCCCTAATAAAACGTTTAAAACAAAACAAAAACTATTGTCTGTCCCTCCAATGTCCTGAGGGACAGTGAACTGGCTCCCTGGGTAAAAAGTTTCAGGACCCCTGCCCTAAGGTAGCCTGGACTTAGGGGCTACTAATGTCCCAGCCCTGAAACATCCCGGAACATTCTACCCGTTTTAGGAGGCACCATGGGAATTTGGACCCCGCGTAATTTACAAGCCTTTACTCCAATTGAACCCAAGAAAATTCAAAATGACTTAGGCAGTTACTCTATTTTGGTCACTTTTGACGCCTCCTGTGCTAGCCCATTGTTTCCATTTAACTCTATAACACGGAGCATGATGTTTTCATAACATTTTAAAAATGTATATATTAATATATATATAAATTAATAACCTTGAAAGTCCACAACAAAAAGAAAATAATTTTTTTCCCAAAATTAAAATTGAAGCGTTATAGGGTTAAAAAGAAGGATGGGTCTTATCAGCGGGTCCAAGACCTTAGCATCATAAATGAATCAGTAATCCCACTGCACTGAGTAGTGCCCAAACCTGTACCCTCCTAGGGGAAAGTGTGAATGCTTTTATCCCTCTACCTGTACTTCCAGTGAACAAACACACATGCTTGATAATCCTAAGATTTTTTTGTTTCCTGTGACACTCACCTAATTTCAAGGCCTCTGCCACCGCACAAGCTCAGCCTTGTCGCAGTAACACTGTTCACATTTAGACCGTTTGTTTTTCCCAGAAGTTATCGGGTGACTAAAGCTTCTGAACCAAGTGTGCCAGGTCCACGACTACCATCTCCTGGACCACCTCAACCTTATCCATCCTGGATAAAGTTGCCCTCAATGGACAACCCATCCCAGCAGTGTAGGAAGGGTATAGACCCAAAGCCCTACTTCGCCCCTTTTGCCAGCAGGAAGTAGCTAGAGATGTCGACGCCCAGTACCCCAAAGATTTGGGTCCATATATCTTCAGGGGGCAAATGTTAGGTAGCTATCCTAGGGACTGGGGCATCCATTATGCATGCCCATAGGGCCAAGATAAGAGCCCAGTTAGGAGAGGCACCCTGTGCATTCTCAGAGGTCCAGGTTTCTGGCCATGAAGAGGAGGTACACCTGGGTGGGCCCTGTACCTGGATTGACCTACCTAGGCCATGTAAATTCAATTCAGCCTCTGGGGTCGGCCAGAGTTGCCCACCACGCCTCCCTAATGCTCATAAATCTCACTTGAGTGACAGACCAGGCTTCTGCGTGATTTCTCTCTCACGCGGAGCCAAAGACAGAGGTCTAACTGCCCGCAGAGAGATGTGACAAACTCAGGAAGGCTCTTTGGAGGCAGCAGTGGCTGGGGTGGTGGATACTGTTCAGATGCATGGCTTTCTGTTTGCAAAGTTTTTTGTCTCAGCTGACTGGAAGGGAGGAGGTAGTACGTCTGGATCACAGAGTATCCATTCCACAGTCCTGGCAGTGCTTTATGAAGGGGCTGGGACCAGGGTATGCTGCCTCTTACTCCCAGTTGCTGGTTTCTGGATGCTGATTGTATCTCTTACAGCATCAGTTAGTGGGCTTGTTGTCTGCCTCAGGCTTTGTTCACAGAGATCCTCCAGCTAGGTGGTGGTGTGTGCGCATGAGCAGAGGCTTTCTGCCAATCCCCCATGAGTAGTAGAGCTCCCATGGTGTGGACTCCATGAAAGCCGTGCCCTAGAGAGCAGGTGTACAAAGGAGGGTGGGCCCTGCAAGACAGAGGACCATTCCCCCTGTGGAATGACCTCAGAGCCCCACCTACCTCACTGGCCAGCTGCTGGGGCTGTGGGCCCTAAGCTTCATGCCTGACTCAGGAATAGACACAGGGTGAGGCGATTCCAGTAGCTGTTTTGACTGGTCTAATCCAGCCTGAGATCATCCTTGCATGAGCCCTCTGCCCAGATTATTTTTGTTTATTTTATGATCTTTTTATTAGTGGCTCCTACAACACTAACCACAATCCATATATACATCAGCTGTTTGAAGCATGTCTGTACATTAATTACCCTCATTATTCTCAAAATATCCACTCTCCCCCCAAGCCCCTGGCTTCAGCTCCACATTCCCCACCCTCAATGCCCGCCACCCATCCCTCATCAATCCTTGGAAATGTACTAATACTTTTGTCATATCTTTCACTGTCTGATGTCCCCCTTAACCCACCTTTCTTTTGAGGTCAATGAAGATCCTTGTAATCGGTTCCCACTTTCCATCCCACACCCTCCCAGTATCTCCATTCATAACACTGGTCCTAAAGGGCCCATCCACCCTGGATTCCCCGTGTTTGAAATTCCTATCGGTACTAGAGTACCTTCTCTAGGTAGACCAGATTTGTATGGTAGAATTGGGATCATAATAGTGGGGCAAGAGGAAGCATTAAGAACTAGAGGAAAGTTGTGTTTCATCTTTGCTGTCTCATACCCTGTCTTGGTTCATCTCCTCTCTGAGATCCTTCTGTAAGGGGATATGCAGTGCACTGCAAATAGGTTTTGGGTCTATACCCGGCAGTCCCCTCTCATTCTCCATGATAAGATTTTTTTGTTCTCATGATGATGCCTGTTGCCTTATCCCTTTGAAACTTTGTGATCACACAGGCTGGTATTCTTCCTCCATGTGGGCTCTGTTGCTTCTGATCTAGATGGCTGCTTCTTTACCTTCAAGCCTTTAAGATCCCACACGCTATATCATTTGGTAGCTGGGCACCATCGGCTTTCTTCCCCACATTTGCTTATGCAGCCGTTTTGTGGTCAGTGATCGTGTAGTGAAGGTGAGCATCATAGAATACCAATTTAATAGAACATTGTTCTTGCAATGAGGGAGTCCTTGAGCAGAGGCCCAATGTCCTTCTGCTACCTTAATACTAAATCTATAAACATATGTACATAGATCTATTTCTCCATGCCTCTTTGTTAATATATGGACATATGTACATGCCTTTATTTAGACGTCTATAACTGGCCCTTGCTTCCCAGCTCACTCTTCTATACCCTTTGATTTTCCTCTTGTGCCCACTGCCATGCTGAGTCTTCCTTTGTGTTTCAGTAATTCCTCTTGGTTACATTACCCTTGATCACGCCCTACCAGGCCTCCTACATCCCCCTCACCACCGATTTCCATCACTTGTTGTTTCCTTGTCTCTGGAATTCTTAACACCACTACCTTTCTTCCCACCTCCCTCTCTCGCATGTCCTCCAGGATGTGCTAGTCCTGTTTTTTTTTCTCCTCCAGATTGTTCGTTCAGCCTATCTTATTTAGGCAGACCTGTAGAGGTAATAACATGCACAAAAACAAGAATGAACAAAACCAAGCAGCAAAATAAACAAAACAACAAAAATCCAATGACAATAAAAGAAAACAAAGGTCAACAAGAAAGAAAAGCTCATAGATAGTTTAAGGACTATGTGTTGGCCTTTAGGAGTGTTTTCTAGTCCAGTCTTTTGGGGCACCAAACCCTGACCCTAAAGTCCACCTTTAGCATTTCCTTGGGATCTTGCTGCTCCTTTTACTTGCTCTTCTGCTGTACCCCCTTAGTGTTATGCCTCGGTGTAGCGAGATCAGTTTTGGGGTAATTCCCACACTGTGTCTCCAGTGTTGTCCCCTCTAGGGCTATGGGTCTTTGAGGGACATTGTGTCTCATCGTGGGGCTGGCCATGTGGTCTTCTATGTGAACTGACTTCTCTGAGTGGGAACATCATCCTCAAGGTCTGGTGGGACAGGATGTGCTCCACTCTCCCCTTCTCCCCTTCATCTCTGTGTGCTCTGATCAGATAATGTCTCTGTCCAGGAGATGCAAACTCAATGCTATCCTCTGAAATAAAATCTTTGGGAGGGTTTGTGGGGAATATCTGCTCAGATCTTTGGTGTGTCCAGGAGAGAGGGACTGCTCGGCTGGGCACAGCCACGAGGGGCTCAGAACTCTGGCTCCAGAAAATGGTTGTAAGTTTGGCTTTGTTTTTAACCAGTTGTGTGCCTCTGGGTCAACACCTGTGTCTTTTTGAGTTAGTTTTCTGATCCGAAAAGTAAAGGTACTCCATTGTCCAGACTCCCATGTCACCAAGTGATCGATAGGGGCTAACCAGAGCCTGATTCAAATAGTGTGGATCTGTTAGGTGCCTTCTAGACCTGGGGTGGCGATTCTGAGCCCAGGACAACAATAATGTCCGAAAGGTGATATAGGTGGCTCCATATTGAAGCAGGAAGACCACTGTGGAGATTTTGTCCTTCCACTGATGGCCACAGGCCACCGTCTCACGTCCTGCAAAAACAGTTTCCCTGGCTCAACAGCCAAGCCAGGGGCCAGTGCCATAAAAATCATATGGCTAACTGGGACAAAGGGCAGACAGATATTTTTTATCATGATGTCTTGAGAAACCTACCTAACCTCCATGCAAATCTTCTGGTGTGAGTTTTTTTTGGAAGCAATCATATGCTGACAGTAATTCAAATCTTCCCTTTTGACAATTTGCCTGTACTCTTTTCTGAACCTGAGAAGGTAATCCCTGTGTCCACTAAGAAATTGACTGGCTGGCCTCCTACTTGGACAGTTAGCCTGGGATCCTGGGGACCAAGTGAAACAGAGCACTGACACTTTCATTCAGCTTCTTCAAGCATTATTGTCTCTTGCTTGGGATTTTCTAGGTGTGGATGAGGCCCGTCCTCTCTATTGGAGGGTCGTCTGCTTCTCTTGGGGTATTCAAGGCACTGATTTTTCCAATGTCCTTCTTTCCTGCAGTAGGCACATTGATCCTGCCCCATGGCTTGGCGGTGCCCACAGGTCAGTCTCTCCGTAAGTAGGCCATGCTCTCCTTTTCCTGAGTCTCTGGGGTCTCTCATGGCAATTACTAGTATTTTAACTAGTTTCTTTGTCTCTGTCGTGGTAGGATCATCTCTGTTGTTACACACCCGCTGAGCCACTTGTACCAAATCACTAAGATTTTTCCTGTCAAACCCTTCCCACTTCTTTTTCATGTCTGAGGCAGACTGAGTAATAAAGGCAATACTTATTGCCCTCCTGTTCTCGGGGCCTCCAGGCCGTTAGGGATATAAAGCCCGTAGGCTTCCATCAGTCACTCTAAAAAGGCACGCAGACATTCTCTTGTAAGAGCCTGAAAATTCTCACTGACCTTAGATAAATTCATAGGTTTTCTAGCTGTTCCACTGAGGGCCTGCAACAGAAACTGGTGATACCTGGTTAGGCCTTCTGTGCCTTGCAAGGAGTTTGGATCTCACATTTTTCGTGCAGTGGCAAAAAGAGTTTCCCTCACATGGGGAGTGCCTGCTGTCTGACCATCATGTCCATTGACTGCTTACTGGGCCTCTCTCTGGCAGGGCTACTGTACCTGTGTTGTGAACAGCACCTGGAGAAGTTGCTGGCAATTTCTGGAGGTGGGCTAATGCATATGGAAAACCGATTCTATCAAGGAATCAGACCTGCTTTGTCAGAAAAAGGGATTTTGTTGATTCCAAGTATACAAATCACTGGAATACAAGGGGATATATACCCAAAAGGGACTCAGGGGTCTTCCCCAGGTGTTGGGGCTGCTTGCCTTGAGTGGAGAATGGCTGCTGCCGAATCATCCTTCTTGGGGGGTGGGGCGGTCGAGATCCCATACCAGCCCTAGTGTATGTTGGGGTGTGGACTCAGAAAGGAGTTGTGAGTATTTCTCTCTCTCCAGCCCCATGCACCTGACAGGGTGGCAGTGATAATGAAGGGTCGTAAGCTAGTTCTCCCACTCCCAGAGTCCTCCTGCAAAAAGGAATAAAGCCGAGACAGAGGGGTATGGGGAGGGGTTGGGGAAGGGCGGCCTCCACCTTAGTGGTTTTAGGACCTTGGGTCTATTTTTTTTCTGGTCCTGCCATGTTTCCTGAAATCTTGAAACAAGAACCCTTTCTGTTGCAGGAGGAAGTAAGTCTTTTGTTTATGCTGGCTTATTAGTGGCAATGTCAATCCACGCATCAATTTTAGGGATCAAATAGGGATGTCCTGGTTCCCCATAAACATAACTATGAACTCTGGGAAATAGGGGAAGGGAAAACGAGTCTTGCATGGGCAAATCAGGAACTCCTTCTGTCCAATCACCTTTAAACAAATTGCGGAGTCTCCAGGCTTTAGGGCTGAAACTACATTCTCTTTGTGAGCGCCTAGAGCAGGGGTCCTCAAACAATAGCCTGTGAGCCACATGCGGGTAGCCGAGGACCTTGATCCTGTCCGCTGAGTGTTTGTGCCCCGTTTGTTTGTGTGTTTTTTTTTAAACTTCAAAATAAGGTATGTACAGGAAGCATAGGAATTTGTTCATAGTTTTATTGAAACGATAGTTCGGCCCTCCAACTGATCAGAGGGACAGTGAACTGGTCCCTGTTTAAAGAGTTTAAGGACCCCTGGCCTAGAGAAACCAGAAATCCGTAGTTCTGGGGAGAGCACTCCTGTTAAGGAGGTTTCCTTTCTAAGCAAGCCCAAACAGTGGCAATTGGATCTCGGTGCACCTCGAAATGTTGTAGCCACTGTCCATTCCCAGAAAGAAAACTACTCCGACCGCTGGCAAGTTCATCAGAAAAAGTTTTTTTCCTGAGCAGCCCCAGTCTAATTGTCCAAAGGTTTTTATACTTTTGCAATGTGCAGGTGTGCAAGCAGGCAGAGTAGAGAAGCAGGGTGTTGCAGTTAGTCATTCTTAGTTGAACAAAGACTGCTCTGGTCGCTCTCGCGAATCTTCTGAGCATCCATATCCTTTGGGACATTCCCTTGGGCACATCTGCACAGCCTATGTGCACTCCCCTATATCAGCTAGTTCATTTACAGTTCATAGCTACTTTATTTACTTTACATGGTGCCTTCTGTCAGCTCATAATGGCTTCACTCTTGTCAAGGCTGTTTAAGCTTTTCCCAGAGATCCTATATAGCCGCCATTGTGGCCATGGGGAAACGGGGCCTGTGACCCTGGCCAAGATGGTGCCCACCAGCCCAAACATGTGGAAGGGCACTGCCTAGGGAGCTGGTTGAATAGACCTGGGAGTTAGCCCTGCCTTGTCCTGGGAGCCAAATATTTCCCTTTTCCCCTCCATTCCCTTTCTCCTGGCTTTTCAAACAAGCTGCTTTAGCCCTATAATGCCCAGCACAACATTTTTATAACATTTAATTGAAACTTATCTGGTACCAAACTTATAAATTATCAATGTGACAATTTGGTTACATTTCAAAAACATTGCACGTTTTATATATTTGAATGCCATATATACATATTGATAACTATGAAAGTAAAGAATAAAAATGTTTAAAATTATTTCCTGAATTTAAAACTTGAGGTGTTATAGTGTTAGTGTTCTACCAGTGTAGGTTTGTTCCTTGTTACAGGCTGGTTTTCTGTGGCCCAGGCTTAGGCCAATGGCCTATGGAACCCTACCTGAGTAACTGTTACCTTTAGGCTTTCAGTGTTGCTGCTTAAGGCACTTTTGGGGAAAGCTCTTAATACACAGTTCCACTGCCACGATGTTCCAGACAGAAATTCCAATTCCCTTAAGGTTCCCTGAGCTTCCAGATGCCCCTTCCCTTCAGAGATTTGAGAGTCTGCTCCCGCCAGCAGGCATCTTGGAAGGCCGTGGGGCCATTCCAAGCAGTGGTCCTCTTAGCTTGTCTAGAATAATGGTTGGACTTAAAGTCGCCCTCAGTGAGTTGTCTTTGATCCCTTACTTCTTGCTGGGGCATCTTCCTGAGGCAACAGATTCAGGGCAACAAAGGGCTCGCTCTCAAGTGGGGTTTATTGACCTTGAGGCAGCAAGCTCTACATAGCCTTCTTTTGTGCTTTCTAGATGGGACTTAGCAGCTTCATACTCAGGAATTGCCCCCTTGCATGAATCCTGTCCAATTGGGATAGAGTTGACACAGAGGCTAGACAAACAAAAGCTGATACACTATGCAACTTTATTTGAGAAAGGAGAATGGTGGCCAGAGAATGGTACACTTTCCCTTCTAACCCTGATTCACCTGGAACAGTTTTGTAAAGTGATTGGAAAGTGGGCCGAAATGCCAGAAGTTACAGCATTTCTCCTTTTGAGGAGCAGTAGAGACCTTCATCCCCAGTGCACCCAGGAACCCCTAAGGCAGGCATCCTCAAACTGTGGCCCGTGGGGCACATGTGGCCTGACGACATTTATCCCACCCTCAGGGTGTTTTTGCTGCCTCTGCATGTCCTACTTAGTAGCCGATTCGTGCAATGTGCATAGGAATTTGTTCATAGTTTGGTTTTTTTTAACTATAGTCTGGTGCTCCAACGGCCTGAGGGACAGTGAACTGGCCCCCTGTGTAAACAGTTTGAGGACCCCTGCCCTAAGGGATCCTGGACTTAGGGGTTACTACTCTCCCAGCCCTGAAACATCCCTGAACATTCTACACGTTGAAGGAGGCACCATGGGAATTTGGTCTCTGGGTAATTTACAAGTCTTTTATTCAATTTGAAGCCAAGAAAATTAAAAATGACTCAGACACTTACTTTACTTTTGATCCCTGTTGACTCCCGCTGTAGTATTCCAATATTACAATTTAACGCTATAACGCATGACCTTTTCATTCCATTCAATTAAATGTGTGTGTATAGATAGATAGATAGATAACTATGAAAGTAATTAATGAAAACAAAATTTGTTTGACCAAAGTTAATAATTGAGGGATAATAGGATTAAATAGAAGCATGGTTCTTAGCAATGGGTCCAAACATTAGGATCATAAATGAAGCAGTGATCTCAGTGCACCCAGTAGTTCCCAAACCCTGTACCCTCAAGGGGAAATTGTGGATGCTTTTACTCCCATGCCTATACTTAGAACGAACAAACACACATGCCTGATAATCCTAAGATTTTTTTTTTGTTTCCTGTGACACTCACCTAATTTCAAGGGCACTGCCACCTCACAAGCCTAGCCTTGTCTCAGTTAAACTGTTCACCCTTTTGTCCGTTTGTTTGTTTTTCCAGAAGTTCTCAAGTTACCAAGCCCTCTGAACCAAGTGTGCCACCTCTAGGACCACCATCTCCTGGACCACCTCAACCTTATCCATCCTAGACCTGAATGGACAACCCCTCCCAGCAGAGTAGAAAGGGTATGGACCCAAAGCCCCACTTCACCCTTTTGCCAGCAGGAAGTACCTAAAGATGTCGTCGCCTTGTACCCCAAAGATTTGGGTCCATATCTCTTCAGGGTGTAAATTTTAGGTAGCTAGCATAGGGACTAGGTTGTCCATGATGCATGCTCAGAGGGCCAAGCTAGCCACCCAGGAAAGAGTGGCACACCGAGCGTGCTCAGAGGTCCAGGTTTCCAGTCAGGAAGGCCAGGTACACCTGGAAGGCCAGGTACACTTGGCTAGGCCAAGTAAATTCAATTCAGCCACTGGGGTCCACCAGGGTTGCCTACCATGCCTCCCTATCTCTCCTAAAACACAATTGGATCACAAACCTGGCTTTGGCGTGAATTCTTTCTCATGCAGAGCCAAGGACCAAGGTATATCTGTCCACAGAGAGAAAAACCTAGGAAAGCTCTTTGGAGGCAGCAGCACTGCACATGAGTGGCTATTGGATACTGTTTAGATGCATGGCTTTCTATTTGGAACTTTTTTTTGTCTCACCTGAATGGAAAGGAAGAGGTAATACTTTTGGATCACACAGTATCCATGTCCACAAATGAGCTGCTCATTCCACAGTCCTGGCAGTGCCTTTTGAAAACCCTCTGCTTTAGAATGTCACTCCTTGAAGATGGCAGTGGGAGTGGCTGGGGCCAAGTATGCTGCCTCTTACTCCCAGTTGCAGGTTTCTGGATGCTGATTGTATCTCTTACAGCATCAATTAGTGGGCTTGTTGTCTGCCTCAGGCTTTGTTCACAGAGATCCTCCAGCTAGGTGGTGGTGTGTGCGCATAAGCAGAGGCTTCCTGCCAATCCCCCATGAGTAGTAGAGCTCCCATGGTGTGGACTCCATGAAAGCCGTGCTCCAGCCAGCAGGATTACAAAGGAGGGTGGGCCCGGCAGGACAGGAGGGCCATTGCCCCTATGGAATGACCTCAGAACCCCGCCTCCCTCCCTGTCCAGCTCCTGGGACTATGGGCCCTAAGCTTCATGCCTGACTCAGGAATAGACACAGGGTGAGGCAACTCCAGGAGGTGATTTTGCTGATCTAATCCAGCCTGAGATCATCCTTGCATGTGCCCTCTGTCCAGACCTTTTTTTAAATTGTTCATGCAACACTAACCACAATGCATATATACATCGGTTGTGTAAAGCACATTTGTACATTCATTGCCCTCATTATTCTCAAAATATCCACTCTCCACCCCACCCAAGCCCCTGGCCTCAGCTCCTCATTTTTCCCCCTCCATTCGAGCTACCCTTGATAATTTACTAATTATTTTCTCATATCTTGCACTGTCTGATGTTCCTTCACCCACTTTTCTGTTGAGGTTAAATGTAGATCCCTGTATACGGTTTCCGTTTTCCAACCTACCCTCCCTCCACCCTTCCCGAGTCTGCACTCATAACACTGGTCCTCAAGGGCTCATCCACCCTGGATTCCCCATGTTTCCTGTTCCTATCTGTCCAAGTGTACATTCTCTAGTCTAGCCTGATTTGTAAATTAGAATTGGGATCATGATAGTGGGAGATAGGAAACATGTAGGAACTAGGGGAAAGCTGTGTTTCATCGTTATTATCTGGTACCTGTCTTGGTTTATCTCCTCCCTGACACCCTTCTGTTAGGGATGTCCAGAGGACTGTAAATGGGCTTTGTGTCTGTACCCAGCACTCCCCGCTCATTCGCAAGGATAAGATTTTTTTTGTTCTGATGATGCCTGCTACCAAATCTTTTCAAAACCTCATGATCGCACAAGCTGGTGTGCTTCTTCCATGTGGGCTTTGTTTCTTCTGAGCTAGATGGGCGCTTGTTTTCCTTTAAGCCTTTAAGACCTCACATGCTATATATTTGATAGCTGGGTACCATTAGCTTTCTTCACCACATTTGCTTATGTACCTGCTTTGTGTTCAGTGATCGTGTAGGGAAGGTGAGCATCATAGAATGCCAATTCAATAGAACAGTATTTTTGCAACGAGGGAGTCCTTGAGCGGAGGCCCAATGTCCATCTGCTACCTTAATACAAAACCTATAAATATAGGGACATAGATCTATTTCCCCATGCTCATATATTTAAATATGTACATGCCTTTTTTTAAACCTCTATAATTGACCCTTGCTTCCTAGCTTGCTTTTCTATTCCCTTTGATTTGCCTCTTGGGCCCACTGCCATGCTCACTTTTCATTTGTGCTTCAGTAATTCAGTAATTCCTCTTGGTTCCATTGGTTCCATTTCCCTTGATCACTCCCTACCAGGCCTCCTACATCCCCGTCACCACTGATTTGCATCACCTGTTCTTCCCTTTTCTCTGGGTTTCTTAACACTACTACCTTTCCCCACACCTCCCTCTCTCCCATGTCTCCCCAGAAGTGTTGGTCCTGTTTTCTCTCCTCCAGATTGTTCATCCAGCCTATCTTATTTAGACAGACCTGTAGATGTAATAACATACACAAAACAAAACAGCAAAACCAAGCACTAAAAGCAACAAAACAACCAAAATCCAATGACAATGAAAGAAAACAACTCAACAAGAAAGAAGTGGCTCATCGTTAGTTCAAGGTCGGTTTGTTGGCCTTTAAGAGTGTTTTCCAGTCCAGTCTGTTGGTGTACCAAGTACTGGCCCCAAAGTCATCCTTTGGCATTCCCTGGAGACCTTGGTGCTTCGTTTTCTTTCTCTTCTGCTGTACCCCCTTAGTGTTATGCCTCGGTGTGGCAGGATTAGTTCGGGCGCATTTCCCACACTGAGTCTTCAGTGTTGTCCCCTCTAAGGCTATGGGTCTTTGAGGGGTGTCTTGTCTCATCGTGGGGCTGGCCATGTGGTCTTCTATGTGGACTGGATTCTCTTAGTGGGAACATCATCCTCAAGTCCTGGTGTGCCAGGATGTGCTCCACATTCCCCTCCTCCCCCTTCATCTGCTCCATGTGCTCCGATCAGATATGTCCCTCTCTCAGAGCTGCAGATTCACTGCCATCCTCTGAAATAAAATATTTGGCATGGGAAGGGGAGTTGGGTGGGAGGATCTGCTCAGATCATTTGATGGTTCAGGATAGATTGACTGTTCGGCTGGGGACAGGTATGTGGGGCTTAGGGCTCTGGCTCCCAACACTGGTTGTGAATATGTCTTTGTTGTTAACCAGTTGTGTGCCTGTGGGTCAACACCTGTGTCTTTTTGAGTGAGTTTTCTCATCTGCAGAGTAAAGGTAATCCATTATCCAGACTCCCATGTCACCAATTGATTGAGAGGCACTAACCAGAGCCTGATTGAAATAGTGTGTACCTGTCAGCCGTGTTCTAAAAACACCTTAAAAGTCTTAAAAACACTATAAATGCCTTAAAAACCCTAAAACGTCTAAAATATTTCTAAAATGCTAAGACCACCCCTAAAGACTCTCTAAAACATCTTAAGACCATTAAATACATGGTAAAAGGCTTTCTAAAACACCCTAATGCGCCATAAGTCTAATTTTTTTTTTATCCTGTGAAATCACCCTTTATTGAAATAGTACACAAAGGCTACTCCATGATGTGAGTGGCACCTTTGTTTGAAAACCAATCTATTTGAAAACGAAAGGTCAACAATTTCTCAGAAGCAAAAATGAAGAGGAGGAGGAAGGGAAACATACTGCAAAGGGAACAAACGAGGTGCAATCTGGAAGAAGGTCGACACAGTGTAACTAATGTCAGTGGACAATTTGTGTGAGAAGTGTAAAAGGGTAACCTATCTTGTGCAACCTTCTTTAATAAACTCAGCATCTCCTACTGCATTCTGTCTGTCAATGCAATAAGCTGGGATCGTGCCAAAGCAATCTCTCTGGCTTCCCCTTCAGTTATGTGGCTGCTTTTCCCAAAGTAAAGATCGCAGGTCTTTCTCCCCATTGCATTTTAGAATGCAGAATCAATTGATAGTGTACATGGAAGTCCTACTACAGCTGTAATGCAGTTTCAGGCGACATTCGTTACCACTTTTAACATTTCATTACGCAATCACAATTTTTAAATGACTGTTATTACAAACCTTTTGCTTGCAATGATTGTTGCCAACATGTTTTTCAATGATTGCCAAGAAATAAGCAGAAGAAACATCCCAGTACTTGCCTTAGTTCCCAAGGGCACCAACAGGGGACACATTTCAGTGACAGTGTTCTTACAATACAGTTGCACAGATCTGGAAAGCTTAATTCTTGTTGCAACACTACTGGTTTACATGACTATCGGAATGACCAAAGATTAAGAAAGTATTTCATTTCTTTCAGGAAATATTTACAACTAATGACTGAGTCCTTATGCCCACATCTGCTCTTAGAGATCATATCCTTATATAGTGGGCCACAAGGTAGTTGCAGCACTACTTGTCCTGAATAAAATTTCTGCCCTGATATTTCTAGAAAGTCCATCTCCCAGCAAAATGCACTTAATTTAAAATAAAAGCAAAGCAGGACTGTTGGCCTCCATTGTTGAAATGAATCGCAGATCGCAATTGCTGAACACTGTGTAAATTGAAGCACTGCATTAAAGCTGTTCCTATAAAACATTTTGTACTTACTTTACATATTACAAAAGTATTTATGTTTGAGTCTGCTCCCAAATAGAAGGTGCTTTCGGTTCTTCAATCTATTTTTCTTTAGAAACAAATTAAAACAAGTCCTATAATGTACAACCTGTATAGAAAATGTCCTTTAAAAAAAGAGCATTTGCAACATTTTACACTTAGTGTAACTTAGCAATACAGTTTATGCTCATATATTTAGCTGGCTGTTAAGAGGCACATTGCACAAGAAAGTTTCAAAAAGTTTGTGAAAGATGTACTGAAAAGACAATGGAACTTTCCCTTGGAAGATTTGAAGTCCCCTTGTCCATTCAGAAATAGTCGACATATGCAGATGCTTCAGCCACTGATTAAGGATGTATCTGATTTAATTTCCTGCTTGTATTTTTTGAAGAAGATATTCCATTTGTAAATTCAAATTTGGTTGGCCCCTTTTAGTCTTTTTGCTTAATATTTTGAACACTTCCATTTTCTTCTTTTTGTAGAGTCTTTGAGCTTCTTCTCGCTCCTGTTTCCTCCGCTCAAATTCCTGTTTCTTAGCAGCACGTTTGGCTTGGATCTGTGAATTTTCTTCCTGTGCTTTCTGATTGGATGTTTTCTTCCTCTTTGTCTTTAGGGTAGCAAAGGAGTTTACTGCGGTGCTACAATGTTCTTCTGGAAGAGGATGGTCCAGACTGCACTGTTCCTCAGACACAGCCTGGTCAAGGCTGGCGTGATCTTCTGGCAAAGGTGGTGCAACTTGTCCTTCTGGCAAAGGCTGGCGAACTTTTCTGATTTGTTTCTTGAGCCTTTCTTCTTCAGCTAAATAGAGATGGTTCAGGTGGTCTGGGTATTGATCTGTGAACTGGGATTCCCGTGAGGTTTGAAACTTTCTTTCCTTCCAAAGCAATTTCTTGTAACTGCTGAATCTTTAGCTTTCTTCGAAGTGCAAAGCCTTGCCCCTCGCGGACGCTCCCCGAAAAAGCCTTCGGATGATTCGATCGCCACCTTCTCTGTTTCAAGTCCCTCTTCGTGACTTCCACTGGAGAAAGCGCTTCGCCACGCAAACCCCGACTCTCGGCGCGCAGCTTCACCGGCGCCATGGCGGAGGCCTCGCGCCATAAGTCTTAAAAAAAACTCCTTACGTCCCGAAAACATAATAAATGCCCTAATATTATGCAAATGCCTTAAAACGCAAAATAAAGAACACGTGAAGCCCTAAAAACACGCTAAAAGTCTTTTAAAACCCCAAGAACATCCCTACAAAGCAACCCGAAGCACTATAAAACCCTGTAAAAGTCCAACAGCCTAATAGACATGAATTCACCATGAAAGCAAAAAATAATCCAACAAAACCCTAAAGCCCTGAAAACCAAAACCTAATCCCCCCAAACACTCTAATGCCTTAAGAAGCACCCTAAAATTTTAACAAAACACTAAAAGCCATAAAAACACATATAAGCCTAATAAACACCCTTAAACACTAAAATCACCCTAAAAGCCTTAAAATGTCTGAAAAGCCATAATATTCCCTAAAATTCAAATAACACTCTGAAGCCACAAATAACACACTAAATGCCTCCCAAAACATGTGGAACTTCCAAATCATATCCCTAGAAGATTCCCAAACCATGAACTTCCAAAACCACATAAATGCCCTGAAGACAACATGAAAGCCCCAACAAAACATAAAATGCTGGGGAAAAACACATAAAATATTTTAAAATACCCTAAAATCTCTAAGAAACCCTGTAAGATCACTAAAAACACCCCTACCTGCTAAAAAATACCTATACACACCAAAAAATCACCCCTAAATCCCTTGAAAACTCCCTTAAACCTTATAAAACACCCTTAAAGCCCAAACTACCCTAATGCGCAAAAAAAATAAATGACCTTAAAGCCCTAAAAATCACATGCCACAAAAAAATCCTAAATGACCCCAAAATTCCAACTCAAAGCCAGCCTACAAAGGGCTTCTGTAGGTTTAAGTCTTTTATGAGAACAGTTTTATCTTTCTACCAAGGAGAAGTTTGTAGGTTCAACCCCTGACCTATGCCCTTACCATATGAAGTTAGTAATCAGTGTTTTTGCAATTCTTTGAAGAAAGATGAGGGTAATTTTGTCAGGAGTGAATTAAACTTGTCTAGTGCCTTGAGTAGAACTGATAACTGTACTACATTGAGTCGTCTGGTCAAGGAGCATGGGATATTATCCCATTTGCTGAGGTCACACTTGATTTCTTGTAATTTCTGTAGTTTTCCTCATATAAATCTGTTGTTTTTTATTCAAGTATAGATATAGATATTTTCATTTACACTTGGCTATTGTAAATGGTACTACCTGAAAATGTGTATTTCATTAATTATTATTTCTTGATCTATTTCTTCATCCTTCGAAATATTATCAGTTTGTTGTGGTAGATAAACATTAGGACTTTGCATAACTTAGAAATATTACATTTCACGGAAACATCATATTAATTATGTCAACAGAGCTATAAAAGGAATGTTGCCCTGAATATCTTAAGATATGACAGCTGTTTCATTGAGAAATTGAGCCAGACAGACACAATGTGATGTAAATTTTGTTATTTTCATGTGGGTTCCTTCACTCTTCCAAAAAAATTAGTTTCATGAGCCCCTTGGGGAATGAGTTTGAGTTCAGATCAGATGTATATTTATTTATTTGAGTCCTGAAGCCCATTTGATGGACTATTCTGTTGCTTCCAAAGTAGTCAGTCACTTCCCCACCAATTCAGGAATTTGTCCGAAGCAAAAGTAAAAGTGTGGCGGACGACATTTGACTGCACACCATCTAAAATCACACTCTAATTTGGTGTTGGCAGTTTTACTTGAATTTCAATTGTAAACTACACTTCAGAGTTTAGGCTAGTGAAAACGTTTCAGTGGGGGAAATTTGCACAGAACTACGTGCAGTTTGTGATTCTGTTGTTCCCAAGCAAGGCTATGAGGACAAAGATGCACAAGCATGTGGGGCACTGCAGACAATGTGTGAAAGTTTCCAGGAGCTCAGGGGTGGACAGTGGCTGCTAATTCTCCCGTGCTGGCAGTGAGCTATGTGGGAGGGCTTTGTGTAAGGTCCTTGTGAGGTCTCTGAGAAGTCTCCATAAAGGATGCTGAGAACTTCATATGAAGTCTCTGTGCGAGGCCTCTGAGTCTCTCTGGAAGTCTCCAAGGAAGTATGTGTGTGAGGTTTCTCTCTCGGGTATGTGTGAGTGTCCTTGTGAGATGTCTGCTGAATTGTGGGGGTTGGGGGGCAGGTGTTTCGCTGAGGTCTCTGCAGGTCTGAGTGGGCTTCCCTTTGTTTGACCTCACAGCACCATATAAGAGGACCTGGTGGCAGGGGAAAGGGAAGGGGCTTGGTTCATGCACCCCTTGCTGTTCTTTCAGGGTCTTCTCTCCATCTCCGTGCACTTACCTAGCACGAACGGTAGTGTTCAGCAGCGGGTAGTCCGGTGTCCAGCTCTTCACACTCCCTAGGAACACACCCAAGCTACCTGCTACCCAAGAGGCCCCAGATCCAGGCTCTGCAGATCCAGAATCTGATTTTTTACTGCCACAGACACTCCAGAGGCTGCCTTGGCACAATCAGGACTCCAGAAACAACATCATGCTGCTGTACCAGCAGTCTCTGGGGCCTATGTCCAATTCCCTCCTCCACCACGGGTGTCAGTCCCCCCCCCATCCCACACACACACACTTGGTGTCCTGACTGAGGCATGGAGGTCAAGGCTCAGTGGATGTCTTCCTCGCCATCCTTTACTGTTTAGTTCAGTAAACAGTAAACCCTGGCCCACCAGGGTGTTCTTTTAAGCACATGAGAATTTACTCTAGCGGATCAACTAATCATATTTTGGGGGGCCCTCCTGCGCCTCCTTCTATAATCTGGTGCCCAGGAAATAAAACCCTGTGTTAGAAGCACAGAGGAAACACTGACCACTATTGAACTGTTTTCCCTTATCAAGACAGGTGATGTCTAATCTCCGTGCACATCCTGATTTCCCAGGAGTCTCTAGGGGAAGGGAAGGCTGCTCCCAGTTGTGACTTTCTTTGCAGCACTCAGTCCTTAGAAGCCACTCTCTCCGGAGAACATTCCTAGAGCACGTGCACGTGTGTGTGTGTGTGTGTGCGTCCGTGTGTGTGAAGATCACCAGCCTGGGGTCATGTCTCTTGAGAACATTCCTAGAGTTTGCGTGTGAGTGTGTGTGTGAAAACCACCAGCCTGGGATCATGTTTCTTGAGAACATTCCTAGAGCATGCGTGCGTGCGTGCGTGTGTGTGTGTGTGTGTGTGAAGACCACCAGCCTGGGATCATGTTTCCTGAGAATATTCCTAGAGCGTGTGTGTGTGTGTGTGTGTGTGTGTGTGTGTGTGTGAAGACCACCAGCCTGGGGTCATGTTTGCTGAGAACATTCCTAGAGCATGTATGTGTGTGTGTGCGCACGCGTATGTGTGCATGTGAAGACCACCAGCCTTGGGTCTTGTTTCGTGAGAACATTCCTTGAGCGCGGACACGTGTGTGTGTGCATGTGTGAAGCCCAAAAGCCTGGGGTCATGTTTCCTGAGTCCTGGCATCCCTGTTATTGTCTCATCCCCACTCTACCCCACCCTGGCTATACACTCATTCTTCCACCACACAGGAGATGGAAATCAAGTAAAATAACAGTTTGTCGCCCCACTAAGATAGTATTGAGAAAATAACCTTCCCTGCTTGAAAACTGTGCCTTTGCTATACAACCTAGTGCTCTCTGTAGGAGATAAAGTTCTGCTGTGGGGGCAGCTAGCTAAAGCTGGGGTGAAGCACCTGGCCGATTCCCCTTTGTAAGCCTGTGTTAGCTCTGCTTGTGTCTTGCATCATTTCTGGGGATCCTCATGCTCTTTGGCCGCCTTTGCTACTTCCAACACTTTATATTCTTCTTCACTGTATCCTTCCCTACCCTGTGTCCATGGTGCCTAACCATTAGTGGTTATTACACAGACACTCATCCTGTACCACTCAGCCTAAGATGTTGCTCCTTCTCCGGGTTTATATACAGAGGAAGGCATGTGAGCTGTGAACCAGATTTTCCCTTGGTGCAGTGGGTGAGAATAGTCCCCCGCTGGCAGCCTCCCTAGCAGTTCCCACCCACATGTGTCAGACCTGGGACTTCCATCCTGGAGGCTACCCTAGGCTGGGAGAGAGGCAAAGGTAGCAAAAGATGTCATTTCACATTTTGTGACAGGTGTATTGAGGCGGAACCTCCATGCCAAACTTGGCAGCCTTCATCAAATGCACATGTGGGACTTAGACAGGCCGCCACATGTCTCATGCCTGCTTGGTACCATGAGACGCTACTTTGGTCTAAACCTCTTCTGGAGCCTGCGATGGAATTTCTTGGCTGGATTGCGCCTCTCAAAACCTATCAACTGCAGCCACATAACGTTGAAGACAAAGTAATGGCACCAGGGAACATTCTTCACTGTTTTGGGACCTTCTGAGGTTTTCACAGTAGGGGTGTTACCATAAGTCATAAGAGGTGCAAAATGAAGAACTTGGGATGGAAGTGGGTGGGAAACACTGCTGAAAACCTCCTCCAGAGCCCTGCCCTTTGAGAAGTCAGAGCTAGCACTCAGAGAAGGAGACGCAGTATCTAACATAGTTAAAGGTATATTATGCCAACCTCGTCAATGAACTCATGTGGGGTTAATTGAAAGGCAGGGAGATCAATGGCTCTGTGAGCCTAGACTTTCTGGTCTCTTGCTCTCTGATAGTGCCACCAGGGTGGATATGCATTTGTTAGGTCCCTAAAGCAGCTGGAAAGACTCATTTCCTGGGAGATCCCTGAGGAGAAGCCGCATGGACCTACCCTGTTGCAGCCCTGGTTTCTGCAGCAGCCTCATGGAGAACCTGCCAGCGCACGGACTACAATTTCCTCCTGCAGTCATTGTCTCCCCGTGTGTTTTTGGATTGTGAGGAGGACTTTGTAGATTGGTGTCAGACACATGGGATACTATTGGACTGGTGGTCTTAGATTGAACTGGGTTGGGATGCTTTTCAATGTTCACTTAACCTTTATATAAAACTCATAAAATATGAGTGTATGAATTTTGTTTCTCTAGTCTACACAGACTAACACACATGACACCCCCTCTAGATCCCGCCATGCAGCACAGAAGTCACACTTTAATGTAGGAGGGGGAAAATCTCTATTATGGAACAATGAATATCATGGCTGAGAGAAGCCATTAGCCTGTGCAGAACAGGCTAAAGTGGCTGGCATGGATACTTTCCTACTAATCAGAGCAGAAGAAGCGTCTTCTAATTTGCCAGATAAGACATATTCTCGAAGACAGTGACGTGGGCAGTGGTAAGGGTAACTGGAGTAAGCCCACCTCCTCCGCTTGTGCTGCTGGAAGCTGACTGGGCACACAAACACCCTGGGGGGCAATGCCTGAGTGTGGCTTCTGACATTGAATCCCTTGAACAGACAGAAATTTGTGAATATATCCCTGATACAGGTGCTCGTGGTGGGAAGGCTCTGGCAGTCAGGTATCGCCTGGCAAAGGCAGGGTCTCACACTTGCCACTCTCCTGTGTTCTACAAAGAAAGGAGCCCCACATGTGGAGGAACATCCATTAACTGAGGCCTGCGCTTCTTTTCGTGAACTTGACATTGACGCAAGATACTCCTGTTGACAGCCTGGTGTCCCCTCTAGGACTTGGCCAACATCTGTCGTGAGCACCTGAGCCTCCGTGACCTTGTTAGGAGACACTGGTTGTCTTTGAAGGGGCCTAAGGCTGTGACCACAGTGTAATACGGGCTTTCCTTTTTGCAAAGGATCACCGTGTCCTGTAGATTATTTGCTGGAGCAAATCCACTGGACAAAGTGCTTCCTCCATTTTTTGCAGTGGCCCTCAGCAGGAAGCTGTCCCTTCTCTGGTGGGAGCTTTGAGGACTTGATCTCAAGGCACTCAGCCAATGCCTTGTCTTGCACAGGCTGGCTTAACCCACAGACTTGGGAGATGCCTCTTCCTGCTAATCCTTTTCCATGCTCTTCTGGATTAGGCCATTTATGGGTCTCCCTCTTGTCAGTGGGAACAGCATCCTTCCTTCTCCTTGTCGAGGGGTCCTGAAGGTTGGGGCTTTTGAGCTTCTGCTGCCCCATGTAACTTGCTCTAGCCACCACGAAGCCACTTGGCCCTTGACATATTGGCTTATCCCCAGTGAACAAATGCTGGGGGTGGCAATGGACCACCCGAGAAGGCAAAGCATTGGTGGCAGTGAGCACATCAGTGGTACAGTCCTGAAGGGGCCCGTCTACAGGACAGCATGGAGAACCACCCTCTGCCTCTACGTCCACCTGGAGCTTAATCTCACTGCACACTCGTGCTGTAAGGCTTGGCTTTTCAGGAACTGGAGCACACTTTCCAGGTAGCAGGAAACTTTTACTACATCCTAGAGCCTCGAAGCACCCCCGGTCCACATCATTGGTTTGAGATTTTGCCAGCACACTGGTTTTGAAAGTGTCTAGCTCTATTGAAGAAGACTTCTTGACCACCACCAACCCTGTCTCTTTGGCTCTTGAAGATGGGCATTCAGAGTTCACTTCCAATCTGGGGCCTCCTGGGGCACAACTAGCACCCTCTTTCCTTGACCCCTTGCTGGTCAGTACTGGATTTGAGGTTTGCTCTAGGCTCTCTCTCTGGACACTTTCATTCTGGAAGGTTCTGCCAAGGATACTGGGCATGAAGGCTGGAAACGGCTGCCTGAGGGCCAATGAGCATCCACTGTCATTATCAAGTGGGGGGTAGGCTGGGGTTCCCTGAACAGGCTCCTCTGTAGGGGAGCAATCAGCAAAAGGACTCTCCAGGGTAGGGCTTGATTTCTTTGTGGTCACTCTCTCTCCCCAGTCTGCCTGACAGGGTTCTCCCAGGACTTGACAGCCTCAGTTACTTGGTTAGTTGAAGACTTAGGGGTGGCTAAGCAGGTGGACTGTGGAAGGGACATTGCGTTGTCTTTTCTTGTCCTACAGAGGTTTGTGGGCTCAAGGACTTTGAGGGGCATGCACCACCTCTGCCTCATTTGGAGCCTTACGATATGCGAGTCCAGTACCTGTTGAGTGCCCGGGCTGAGAAAGGAAAGGCTCTGCGTTGTGTTCAGGAGATCTCCCAGCTCTCCCCAGGAGGCCACATTGACAACACGTGGATGGGTCAGGGAAATAGACAAAGCATGCGTGGTCGCAAGACATGAACGGCAAACAATGCCAGGGATCTGATCCTTTCTAATCTGCTCCACCTTCCTGCACATGTGGACATTCAGGGTGTTTTCCAGTAGGATTTTGTTTGGACCCCTTAGGGTGTAAGTTCCTGTGCTAATCCCCTTGTGTATCCTCAAATCACTTAACTCCTTTGAGTCGGCTCCCGGAGTTCCTTTTGGGCAGTAGTTTCCTGATCCACGGATAGATAGATTACATTTGGATATTTTCCTCAAGTAATTCCCTTGTCCATTGACCGAGTTGTTCCTCAGCTGGACACCGGCTCTGCAGCACGCAAGCGACGGTCCAGGGTGTGTGCATCTTCCTGGGGACACCGTCTTCATTACATTCTTCCCCTGCTTGTCTCCAGGTGTGTAGCAGGAACATTCGGGCTGCTTAATATCCAGACAAGTCCCTGGCCATTTTTCCTGAGGTTGCTTTAGTGTCATAGACTCAAGAGTCCCATTGCCAAGGGGCCCCTGCAATTGAGGGAAGTTCTCTTGGCGGTGGAGCTCCGATTGCTTCAAGCAGCCAGGAAGCTTGTGGTCTGTCTTTGGGGTCTGGACCTTCTGATTATCCTGGGGATGAGTGGGGCTGCGAAGACAAAAAGCTTCCTAGGGTCGTGGCATCATAAAGGGTAAAGAACTCTCACTTTCCTGTTGTTTCTTTAAAAAATGGCTTTCCAGCTGTTGAAGTGAATTTGGAACGCGTGATTGGGACTTAGTGTGGACGGGAAGACAGGATTCATCACAGGGACTCTTGTGTGGAGGAGGAAAAGGTACTGCGAGTGGGCCACGGGGCTGTGGACCGGGCGGAGTCAGGACTGTAGCCGCCGGTGGGGCCTGGGCTTGGCATGCAATTGGAAGTAAAAGTTGGAATCGGCCTTCAGTGTAGGGCAAGGAGTGACGTTGCAACAAGAGTGGGTACTCTTTAGCTTGCATTTGAGCTGGTAAGGCATTAGGAATTTCATTAAATAAGACAGTGGGAAACTCTAGGGTGGATCCAGAGACCCTGAGAGCAACTGCCAGAGACTCGCTGTGCAGAAAAGGTAGACCCCAGAAAAACTCACTGAATTTTTGTGGAAAATGCTTCTGAGGGCTGGGTATCTGCTCTGCTTTACTGCTGGCATTCCAGAAGGGATGGGGAGGTGCAGTGATCTGCTCCCCATCGAGTGGCTTCAACATATTTAAGGCCTGCAGATGGTATTCTGATACACCCTTTCCTTTTTCTTCCCAAATATTCCATTTCTCTGCCTTTGTGATTTCTATTTCCAGCAGCTTGTGGACATTGGGGTTGAGCAAGGTGGGGCTCCCTACTTCCCCCTGCCTCTTTGTGGGTCCTTCCCGAAAGGTGTCTTCTTGGGGGTGCCAGGTAGAGTGCTCTTTCAGAGACCCAATGTATTCCAAGGAGGGAAGCTGTATGTTCTTGGCAGCTGCCCAACACTGGGGTGGGGAGGTAGTAGGGTGGCCTGTGGGATCCTGACTTGTGATGGCTGCCATGGCAGGTGTGGAGCAGCGGTTGTGTGGAGATGGGCTCTGCCTGGGCCTTGCCAACAAGTCATTCTGAGAATGAGTCCCTGTGGGAGGCGGGGGTGGTGAGTCCCAGAGAGTGCTTGGAGGCTGCAGGTAGGCCTTTGAATCCGGGGGTTTGGCACTGGGTGAGGGAAGAGCCAGTGGTGTGGGTGAAAGACTGTCAGGTTCACGGGAATGTGCGCAGTCTGGTGATTGACTCAAGGCGGGTAAGACATGAGAAGTTGAGAGGCACATCTGGGCCCGTGGAAGGGTGGAGTTCTGAGACCTAGGTGTCCGGAATGGATGAGCCGCAGAACCGTGTGGGGCGCGCGTACCGACGTGGACTTCAGCCGTCCCTCTATTTCGCCAGCTACCAGAGAGGGCTTGAGCTTTCTGTTGACCAAAGCTGCCAGTGTCAGATGGGTTTCCCAAGTGGCTGCAGGAGACAGAAGGACCAGATTACAGCGAGGACTGAAGGGGCAAGAGACCTAGCAGGCTAGCAAGGGTCGGTGCAAGCTCAGTCCCTCCCCAAGCCTTGATGGCCTGCTCTTCCTGCCCCACCCCACTGCCCGGGACTCCTGTCATTCTCTGCCCATCCCTGAAAGTGTCCCCCAAACCAGCGCATCCCAGCTGCTCTGCAGCCCGAGGCCACACAGGCACCCTGGTTGGAAGATGCACCCCGCGGTGAAGCAGGAAGGTTACTTACTTCTGCCTAAGACGCAAACGCAGGTTCTGAGCGCCATATAGTTCTTGCAGGAAGCTTCGGAAAGCTGGAAATCAGGAGAACCGTTATGGTGCAGCCCTCCCAGAGGACCGAAAGGAATGTCACACGGGCTGTGCGCTTAGGACGTTGGACTCTCCAGAGCTCAAGGTCAAATGATAGCTTACTCCCACGGGCAGGAGGTGCTTTGGCATTTCAAGGAGCATCGGTTTCCAATATTGTCTGTGGGGTCTCAGTGAGCAATCTGAACCTTGGCAAAGTTACACAGCTTATCGCAGTTACCCCTCAATGTTCCACCTCCAAATCCACCAGAATGTGCTCCTGACACCCCCACTGATCCCTACTGGGTCCTACCTTGGCCAGCCTTCATCCCATCCTAGGCCCCTCCTGTACATCTGGGAAATATCTGGGTTCTGTTTCCATCACCAGTATCCTTTTGTTCAGGATTATTACCTGAGAGAGACGGGCTGTTGCCACTGGCATCCTGCAGAGGAGGGGACAGGAGAGCTTACAGAGCTTGGTTGAATGGGCAGAACCTTACCTTTCAGAGCATCACCTTTGTCCCTTGACCTGCTTCTTCTCCTTGTCTCCACCTGAGGCTGGAGCACAAGAGAGGAAGTCAGGCTGGAATCCAATCCTGCGTCTGTTCTTTGTGACAAACTGCAGGCATTTACTGGTGATTAGAAGAATGACAATCTCCATGGAATGACTAAAGCCCAGAAACCAGCTTCTGTGTGAGACCTAGAGTGCATTTCTTCCGTCAGCCTTCCTCTGCTCACGGAGAGTACACACTCTCAGCACTCGGTGTTCTGCTGGGCAAGATTTTGATTATGGAGGCTGAAGCTCTGGGCCAGCCCTTGACCACTTCCTCCCGGGGGTCAGCCATGCTTTCTCAATTAGCCCAGACAGAAAAGGAGCCTTGGCCCAGAGACTGGAGCTCAAGGAAAGAGACTGAGGACCCAGTGATGAGAGCTGCCCTTTGAAATGTCTAGTCATCTAGTCCTTAGCCACTGCGTCACTATATTGGGGATTTTTACCTATTGCCCTCTATAACAACTAGAGATGGGAGGTCTGAGATCTTCAAAGAGAAATATTTTTGAATGCTCATCTTACTGGCAAATGATTTACATATCATACGAGTCAATAGTTCAGTCGTTCAATCAGATCAAGGGCAATGGTACAATCAATGATTACCATATCCATTTTAGAACAACACCCCCCCCTCCATGGTTAAATTGCCTTCAAAAGGAGTTGTGTAATCACAGTCAGGTCTAAAGCTCTCTGTCCCCTCTGGCCTCCTTCATTTTTTCGTCTTGAAATCAATCCCCCTTCACTCCCTAGCATCCCGATGGGGGAGTTCTCCACACTGCTGATCTCACAATCCCTCCCTCTGCCATGAGATCTCTCCACCTGCAACTCTGTCAACCCTTGTGTCCATGATGATCATGATGCCTCCACGCCTCCCGTGCTTCACAAACAGGGAAAGCCAACAGAAATAATGAAAATCAACATAAGCCGGCAAGGATAAAATGATACTAATGCAATGAACAATGTCCTAACATTGAGTAAGGACGCACCAGCCCTCATCAACATTCCAAAGCCAGGGCTGATGGTCTCTTCTTTCTTGAGATTTCCCCTCTCAGGAAATTAATAAGAAAGGAAAAATTTATAAAACAAGGAAAAATCAATCTCTCCTATGGCTGGGTTGAGAATTTCTTACCTTTATCCTTTTCCTGGGTGGTCGCACAGGTGGAGTATTTGGAAGGAAGGGGAGGACCAGGAAGAAGCAACCCACTCCATACAGGATGCCCAAGGTCAAAACAGTGAACCAGGTGGGGTATTGGTAGGTCAGCCAGGAAGCACTTTTCTGTTCCAGCAGAAAGAGAATCTCCTCCATCTTCTGGATACAGCGGTTGCACTCAGGCAACTGAGCACTCTGAGTCCCCTCTGCCTTCAAAACCACTTGCATCACAAACCTGGGCCCACATCACTAAAGGGTCACAGTGGGGTGGGAGGTGACAGCAGTACAATATATAATCCCTCCCTCTACCCTCCAGCTCATCACATCCCTCCCCTGCTCTGGTCTTCTCTCTCCCACTGCCTGCTCTGGGCCTCCAAAGTCACCAGCTGCACCTGATGGAATGGAATCTTAGTGCAAGTTCTTATTCATTCCACCTCCCACCTAGGTATTACCTGCTTCCTTGGCAAGTTGCCTGAATCATGACCAATTTCATAGGCTTAGAATATCTGAAGTTGTCTCTGTCCTCAATGAAAACCTTCTCAAGTCATGGTTTTACTTTGTCTTATCCAAGATAGAGAACTTAGGTTTATGTAACATTTATTTAGCTTTATGAATGTTGGATGAAAAGCTTGGAATTTGACTTCTATGACCAGGAGAGTTATTCAAGAACTGAGGTATATCTCTCCCAGGAGAGAGATCTAACAAATTTTCTGTCAGATGGTACATTTGGGGAGACAAGGAATACTTAAGCATTAATCATTCTTAACAGTGTCCCCTGCAAATCTTCCTTGTGTGTGACTACTGCCCATTTAGGGCTTGCTCTGGGAACACTTGATGGGGTAATAAGCCTTGCAACAATTCAGGCTCAAAGGGCAAGCATCTGGCTGAGCAAAATAAAGAGATAATATGGATTGAGTTGTGTCCTTACCACTACCACTTGAGATATTCTCCCAAAATTCGTTGGAACCCTAACACTGAAGGCTATAATCTGATTTGGTTATGTGAGGGCTCTCTCTGGGAGAAATGTACCTCTGTCCTTGGCTTCACACAAGAACCAATTAACGCAGAAACCTAGTTTGTGATCCAAGTGACTTTATAAAGGATAGAAGAGGCAAATATGCTCGTGGGGGGTGGGGGCGGACTGGACAGCCCACGCACGCTGGGTTGCATGACAGCTGGTTTGAGACCCCCACCCATACCCTGTTGGTAGGCATGGCTGATGGTACTGTTTGACCCCATTGACTGAATTAAGCCCACCTGGTCTAGATGGGGGCCCGCCCAGGTTGACCTGCTTCCTGTCACAAGGACCTAAATGTGTGCATCTTTCCAGCCTGAAGTAGCTTTCAACTGTCTGTGATGGGGAGGAGGTTTGGCATGCACAGCGACCACCCTCAGTTCTGCCTCTACTTACCTAACAGGTACACGGCATTTCTTTTCTGTTTTTTGAAACAACAACAAAAAAATCATTTGTGATCTTTCTATTCCAGCGGTGCTAGGAGCAAGGCAGAGGCAAAACCCAAGAACAGGGTGCTTCTGTGTTGAAGCGCGATAAACTCACGGGGAAGCAAACAAGCATCTTCATCCACGTGAAGTGAATCTGTGAATCAGCAGCTCCCAACTGACCAAAGCACGCATGGAGCAGCCCAGCATCAAGGTCCATTTCTGTGCACTGCTCCCACTGTGAGGAAGATCTTCATGTGCATTAAAAGGGAACTTTTGTAATATTTGAATTTTGAATAGTGGTTTTTGTCAGAAACTGGAAAAAATCTCAAAGCCTGAAGAAACTCCTTTCTAGTACTGAACATTCAAGGGAGCCTGTAGAAGCCTGAAATGATTGCTAGGTGACCACCTGGATCTGCTTGTTGAGTGAAAGTGGCAGAATAGCAGCAATAGAGCAGCGGGTTCCTTCTGACCATTGACACTCATGGACCTGGTTTACAGGCAGTAGAGAAGAAGATGAGAGCAGGTTGACTGGTTTGAAGTCCATGACCTACTCTGAGGAGACTAGAGTTGTGGAGAATTGGTGATGGGGCCAAGGCCTAAAGGCAATGCGACCAATGGACACTGAGGTGAGGCCAAGAGAGGGAGCCCACATTGACTTGACCCGAACCCGACCAGATGAAGAGAAGAATGTTGAGCCTGTGCACTGGTATATACTGCTGCAGACTGTATAGACGAACCGTCCTGCTTTGACTTTCTTGTGGATGTGGACTTCACAAGGTTCCAACTGGCATGAAGACTCTTTATATTGAAGAATATGATTGTCTCCTCAGAGCACTGGGTTGATGGAAGTAGGCAGTAGAGAAACTGGATAGCCAAAATGGGCCAGATAAAGGCGTGAAGTGGCTAGCTTACAAGATTTCATAGATACTGGAATATATTCATAGAATTATAGGATTACTATGTGGGTGTACCTTACCTGCAATTGTTAAGCATAGGATATTTTTGTTTCATCACTTACAGAATATTATGTTTAAAGGAGGGTGGCACGGAGTGAAATGTATGCATTTTCATATTATACTGTTAGATACTGATATGATTCTATTATTGTTTTGAAATTATATATGGCTAAAGAATTTTGTGAAAATGTCAAATGGACAAGGGGTGGTCTGTTGTAGTTATACAATCTGGTGTCAATTTGGGACTTGAGAGGATTAAGAGTGAAGGGGTAGACTCTAGTCTCTCTATTGGGTTATGGCCAATGAGGCCTCTTTGTGGGCCTGGCCTTCCCGTCAGGGTTCTGGGAAATCTGGTATTTCCTCCTTGGAGGCAGGAGACTATCTTTCTGCTCATTCCCTGAGAGATGTCCTACTAACAAGACACATGGCACCACACTGATAGAACCCATGCCCTGGGAACTGGAGGAGCTACATGGAGACCCTGCCAAAGCTGAGATGCTTCTACCACCACTGGATGCAGAAGACTTTGCAACTACTGACCTGTGATCTTCCTGCATTTGGGGTCATTGAAGGTGTTTCATGAGTCTGAAGAGAACATTATAGATTGATATCAGACATGGGCTAATATTGGACTTATGGACTTGATCTTGGTTGGGCTGGAATGCTTTCTCAATATACAACTGTTCTTGTATATAAAGGTCTTTCCTATACACATCTGAGTGTGGATTTGTTTCTCTAGTCTACCTGGACTAACACTCATGGATCCCTTTCAGGACTGTAAGTTCTGTTCCCCTGACTGCTGCAAAGTATGTGACAGAGAAGAAAAGGGAGAAGAGTGAACTGTACCCATTTATTGAGGTAAGAAAAGTGATGAAGGAGCATGGCCGGTTCCCCAAACTTCATGAGTGGAAAAATGGGCTCTTGGCACAAAATGACATTCAATCTTCACCAAGAGATTCAGGGCTAAATTGCTGCCCTATCTCTGACCTCAGCTTTTGTTTTATTTTAATTCTCATATAATTCACATATATCATTCAATACTTCAGTCATATTAAGATTTGTGTAATCCTCACCACAATCAGGTTTACATCATTTCCTTCTTTTATATTCATTTTTGTTAGCCCCCCCCTCACTCCCCCAAATCTTCCCTGCCTGTCCCTAGGTGATTGTTAATTCTGTTAGTGTCTCTCTGGATTTACCTCTCCTGGATTTCATATGTATTAAAAAAAAATACAAAACAAAATCAAGAAACAAGTAGAAAAGAAAAACTAACAATGATAAAAGAGAGAAAAACCTCAATCGAACAGAAAGTGAAAAATACTAAAAACTGGAACCAAATTAAAATTAGTCTGAAGAGATCAAATGATCAGGTGTTACATTTGAACTTAACTGTATCTGTTCATGTCCATGGACTGTGGTCAGAGGGAATTCACCCCGCATGTGCATTTGAGTCCTTTTGCAAACTGGGTGTTCCGAACTTAAGCTCTGATTCTTGTTCATACCTGCAGATTGAGATTCTATTGTTTATCACCCTGGCATCACACTGGCTGTGCTGCTTGTTCTGGGCGGCCTTAGTTGATATCTCACTTAGATGGCTGCTTATTTTCAGAAAAAAGGTTTAAGTACAAGGCCCTGTTCTTTGTGATGGATGTGCACCAACTGATTTCAGGGTTTTTTTACACCCTATGCTTTCCAGTCAAATATTCACTTGAGGTAATTCAAAACACTCACTTGGCTCGATGACGCCAGAATAGCTCCCCTCCATGCAGTTCCATGGAGCTCAGCATAGTTAGGGCACAGAGATGAAAAGACGATTGAACCATGTACTGAACGTTCAGGTTTTTCCCTGCTTTTGAAAATCTGTTTGCGCTTGTAGAGTAAATGTTTTGTACTTTTTAAGAGTGTAAAAAAAATAGATGGAGGGATTCAGAGAAAATGGCGACCAGATAGGACCCATCTATCTGGAGCTCCTGCTGCCAGACCAGAAAAATAGGAAATTAGGTGAAGGAAACGGGGAGGTGGAGTTCTGAAATTAGAACTAGGGTAACAGGGTTTCTCCTGAACCCCTTCTTTTGTGGGATTTCCACTCACAAAGCAAACCAAGAATGCTTTAAAGCACTATAATTTTGACGAAGTGGCAGGTGCCAGATATGCCCTTGCCTGGAGCAGGGATCCCTGCAGGTGGACGCCCTGAGAGGGGGCAGAATCTCAGACACGAGGGGAACCCCACACTGAGCTCTCCATGCGGTTGGATGCCTTGAGCTCACGGTCAGGGGTTGGTGGTGGGTAGCCATAATTTAGAGTAGAAGAAAAAATATATTATTACCTTAGGAAGATCATGGTGTGGGAGGAAAAGGCAGAAAGTCGGGAGTCCAGGGAGCAAATTTAGTTCCAATTGGCCGACTAGTAAACAACCCCCCTGATAAGCTGCATCTCCCCCTCTGGGGGTCAGCTTGACAGCCACCAAATCTGAGCACATCACAAGTAGAATTTTTTTTAAGGGTGAAACATAAATGATTGGTTTAAAACTCAAACCCAAGTCTGGTTGCTCAGCTCCAAGCACCACATAGGGGAGTCCCTTAACATAAATCAGCATAAGAAGCAACCTAGCTAAGGAATGCCAGAACTCAGCCACAGGGCCTGGCAGCTTTTACCATAACAAAGACCCGCTGTAGCAGTGTCAGCCTTAAACAGCACTGAGCTGTAGCCCAGAGACTGTGGGAGACAATTTCATTCTAGCTGGCCAGAGGGATAAAAAAGAAAATCCTCTGATCTAGGAAGCATCAGCAGTCTAGATAGGACAACAAGCTTCCCTCTCAGTGATTCTACACATAGCTGGGGAGGCCCTGCCGGTCTTGGAGCCCTAGACGGGGCTGAGGGAGCCCCCCAGTGCCCCCTCCCAGCCCCTGCTGCAGTGCTACATGCAGCACAAGGCAGGTACTCCAGCACCCAAGTGACCCCTGGCCACGGGCGCGATCTTGCTTTTGAAGTAATCTCACACAGCATCTGTGGAACCCTACATCAGGGATGGGAAAGTCCATTAACGCATGCCCAGGAGAGCCAGCATAGGAAAGCTGGATTTTCCTGCCCGTGGGCTCCGATGGATGTTGCACCTGGAGCAGCCCACCTGGGCCAGATGATTGCAGTTCAGCCAATGGGATTGACCTGGGGTCCTTCACCAGCCTCCCCGGGAACCCTTGAAAAGGCAGGAACCAGAAGGGAGAGGGGTGGTCTGGTCGTCTTCCTGGGAGGAGAGAGATCCTTGCATGACCTGAGGCAGTCTCTGCCAGGCCCCATGGTCAAAGGAATCCTATGGGTGCCTTGTAAAACCTGAAGCTTCTTTTAACTCTCATTAAATTCACTTGGATCACGAGCCTGGCTTCCGCATGAAATTTTTCTCGCGGGGAGTCAAGGACTGGGGTTGGAATTTAGGCCAGAGAGAGAGACCTTACAAGTCCATGACCCCGTGACCTTGAGGAAGAGTTGGAATTCCTCTGGCCTCAAGGACAGGTGATCAAGTATCATTACCTCCTTACCCACTGCTCTACTTATTCTCACTTTATTCACTAGCCCTTCTAACTTTTCCACCGCACTCAGTTTCAACGTGCTCAGGTTGGTGTTGGGCTTTTATTTACTCGCTTTCTTCTTTATCCCTCTTTTTTCCCCTTTTCCCCTCTTTTTCCTCTTCTCTCCCACTCTCTCCTCTCATATGCCACTAAAGGCTTCCAGGTCACTTCCCTCCGCTTAGGGCAAATCAACCCAAATAGCAGGAGGCACTCCAGCCTGCCCTGTGTGGGAGTGCTGTACACCACACAAGGCACCTGGGACAAACACCTACAGTGCGCTGCACCGTTGAAGAAACCTCCGTCATGCCTCTAAGGTGATCTCGTCAACTAGGGCAATTCTGCCCAGCACCACTGGGTCCCGGCATTAAAAGGGCACACTGACCTGCCATGTTGGAGCAGTGTCTAAACCGCTCTGGCCCTTCATCCAAGCAATCAGGGATCAGCTCCTACTTTATACTTTATTTCCTCCTTCTCTCTCTCCTTGCTCTTTACCATCACAGCCAACCTTAGTGAACTCAGTTGGATTTATTTCCTTCTTTCTCTTTATTCTCTTTTTCTTTCTTTCCTCTTTCTGTCTTTGCTTTCTTCACCTCTCTCTTAGCTTGTACGATTCTCTCTGCTCCCTCTCATTGCTTGCACATACCACTGCTGGTTTCCAGAGCCCTACACTCTGCCTAGGGCAACCCTGTCCTCCTAGTGGGCAGCCTGACCCCTAAGACAGTACTGCACACAGGACAAGTCAGAGCTACACACAGCATAACACAGGGTCAGTTATTTCTTTAACCATTTAAAAAATACTCTCTCCTCCTCCTTCCTTTTCTCTTCTCTCTTTTTCCTTTTATTGGACTCTTCTTACAGGTTTTCTGCTTTTCTCCGCTCCATCTAGCTCTTCTTTACTTCCTACCACAGCCTTCACAGATTTGGTTCTCCTTTTTAGTTGTTTTCTTTTCTTTTTTTTTTTTTTTTTACTGTTGTCACCTTTGTTTACTCTGTGCATTTTAGTTGTGTGTGGGTGAGTGGTTGTCAGTCTGGTTGGCATTATTGCCCCAGTCTGTGTCTTCCTCTTTCTCTCTTTTTCCTCTCCTTTCACTCTCTTTCCCATCACAAGACAATAGCTGTCTCCAGACCACTGCCCTCTGCCTAGGGCAAACCTGAAGGCCCAACTGAGGGAGCTCCCACCCCCCACTTATTGGTGTGGCAAGCAGCTGGGGAATTCACGCTGGTCCTCTCCCACACACCAGGCCACAGGTTGTTCTCCCCTATAAAAAGTGGGGGCATCCCCAGCCTAAATCCTGAGGTCCTACAAGTGACTGGGGGAAACGCCTGACCACCACTTGTGAGGCTCCACGCTACTGTGGGAACATCCACCCAATCTCCAAGGCGATCTCTCTGTACATCCCCTTGTCTAGCCAGATTTGTAAAGTAGAATTTGGATCATGATAGTGGGGGGAGGAAGCATTTAGGAACTAGAGGAAACATGTTTCATTGTTGCTACCCTGCACCCTGACTGGCTTATCTCCTCCCCACATCCCTTCAGGAAGGGGGTGTCCAGTTACCTACCAATGGGCTTTGAGTCTCCACTCTGCACTCACCCTCATTTACAATGACATGATTTTTGTGTTCTTTGATGCTTGATATCTGATCCCTTCAACAGTTCATGGTCACACAGGCTGGTGTGCTTCCTCCATGTGGGCTTTGTTGCTTCTGAGCTAGATGGCCGCTTCTTTATTTTCAAGCCTGTAAGATCCCAGATGCTATAACTTTTGATAGCCAGGCACCATCAGCTTTCTTCACCACATTTGCTAGTGCACACATTTTTCTTCAACCATCATGTTGGAAAGGTGTTCATCATGGAATGCCAATTTAATATAACGTCTTCTTGCATTGAGTAAGTATTTGGCAATGTCCATCTACTGCCTTAATACTAAGTCTATAAATATATGCACGTTGATCTATTTACGAACCCTCCTGTATAAATATATTTACATATGTACATGCCAGTATGTAGACCTCTAGAAATACCCTTTATCACCTAGTTCTTTCCTCTATTTACTTTTACTTTCCTCTTGTCCGACTATCATGCTCAGCTTTCACTTGGGTTTGAGTAATTTCTCTTGGTTACATTGCCCTTGCTGAATACCTACCAGGCTTCTCACACCCTCCTTGCGACGGATTTTGGATTACTTGTTGCTCCCCTGTCGCTGGATTGGTCAGCATCACCTCCTTACCCCCTCCTCTCTCTCTCCCATGTCCCCGGGAACCATTGGTCCTGTTGTTTTCTCCTCCAGACTATTCTTCCAGCCTATCTTATCTAGATAGATCTGTTGAGATAATAATATGCACCAAAAATCAAACCATAGCAAGATAGGCGATGGGTGAGAACACTGTGATGACAAAAAAAACAACAACAGAAAACCAATGATCAATAAAAGAGTAAATTAATTAAAAGACAAAAAAAATTTTTAAGAAAGAAAAACCTGTAAATAGATCAAGGTCTGATTTTTTTTTTCTATAGGTGTGTCCTTCAGTCAGGTCTGATGGCGTATCATGCTCTGGCCCCAGAGTCTGTCCTTTGTACTCCCTCAGGGGCTACCCGCTCTGCTCTCATGGTTGCTCTGCTGCATGCTTTTAGTGATTTGCCTCCATGTTGGAGGGCCAGTCGGGTCAGTCCCAACACAGAGTCTCCGGTATTGTCCCCATAGGGCTCTGGGCCAGCAAGGGATGGCATGTCTCATAGTGGGATCAGCCATATGGTCCACTCTGTACATTGGCTGTTCAGAGTGCCAAAATCATCCTCCAAGCCTGGTGGACCAGTGTGTGCTCCACTCTCTTCCTCCCCCTTCATTTGCCCCTGTGTGCTCTGATCAGACATGTCCATCTCCCCTAGCTACAGGTTCAGTGCCGTCTTCTAAAGTAAATTCTTCTGGGGGGACGGGCAGTTGTCCACGTAGCTGGTATGGAGGCTGGACCATCCACTTTTCATTTAGGATCAAAAGCATCTAGCTTTTAGCATTAGGTGCTATTGAGTCAGTTCCAACTCAAGGCAGAATGAACCACTGCGCAGTCCTACACCATCTTCAAAACTGTTGTTATACTTGAACCTAACATTTCAGCCTTTTCCAGGGACTGGCATCTCCTGATAACATATCCAAAGCATGTGAAGTCTCCCCGTGCTTGCTTCTAAGGACCTTTCAGACTGTTCTTCTGACACAAATCTGTTCATTCTTCCAGCACTCAATGGTATTTTTAATATTCTTGGCTAGTGTCATCTTGATGGGTTGAAACACTATCTCGCTCTAGTGTTGATGTACATTTTTCTGATGCCTAATTATACTGAGTATCTTTTAAGGTAATCATTTAATTTTTATGGCATTTTGAAAAGATGTCAATGAGGTCTATTTAATTTGTGTTCAGATGGAAACACATATCTCAAACTAAATATGTGACAGTAGAATAAGAATCCATTTTATCCTAAATACTTGAGATATTTATACAGCCTACTCAAGTTTTTATCAACATAGATAAGGTGGCGGTGGTGGTGGTGGTGGTGGTGGTGGTGGTGGTGGTGGTGGTTTTTAAGAGTTAATCTCTAAATAGGGGGCTGTAGTACTGAGCACTGAATCTCCTTTGCTTGATTAATTTTTATGTTAGGGAAGTAATACAAGGATTCCATCAAATGACCCATCAGTTTGAGGAAAAAGCATATCAGAATTGATGGTCAAAGCCTATATGGCTTTATGGTTTAGTCTCTAGGGGTATGTAATGCTCTTGTGAAAATAGTATTCCTCATGATAATAACGAGGAACTGGTGGGCTTCCAGGGCTGGGAGCTGAACTGAGGGGCAGTTCTACCCTGTCTAATAGGGTCACTATGAGTTGGCAAAGACTCGATGGCTGTTAGTTTGGTTTGTTTGACTTGAGTACTGGCATTCAGTGTGTTTATCGAAATCAATAAATTACAAGCATTTAGATGTCTATTTTTTACATACAAAATTTAAATCCCCCAAGCCTCTGAAAACTGCGAAGATTTCACAGCACTAGGTTGGTACTCTCCCATCCAAGAATCAGTGAAACTGGCAGGGTGTGAGGCATTCAGGCTCCCTCAGTTCCTCCTACTGCCTTCCCTGACCCTGGTCACTTGCTTCTATTACCTCTCTTGGACCTTACATGCATTTGAATTAGAACACCATAGAGTACAGTGCTCTACATGTGCAGCAGCTCTAACCATGTCACTCTCTGTCTCTATGAAGCCTCTTCCAACAAAATTCAAATGCGATTGTATGTGCACACATAAACACACGCATGCACCAGAGCACCCTTCTTAACAGAGAGTCAGGAGGGTCTCTTATTTGCTGTCCTCACTTTGGACACAAGTCCCTTGATGATGAGTAGGAGAAAAGGAACATCAGGTAGTGGGGGAAACCCTAAGGAGGAACAGAGGAGAGCTTTAACTAAGAATAATGCTACTAGGGGAATGATGGCATGTGAGGAAAATTAGATACTTCCAGACTGTCAGATTTTTCCATACAGCAAAATTAACTTTTCTAGTTTTGTCTAAAACTGGCCCCAGGAAATTTCAAATAGCACATCTCAGATTATCTAACCTACAAAGGAGTAGCCGGCCTTCCACCCACCCCCACCCCACCCCCGCCAAAAAACCAAGCGGTACAAAGCTCCACTGGGTACACATTTCAAAATATACATTCTCCTGTTTGGGCAGGCATCTGGCAACTTGCTCTGAGCTAGTGCACCCACACTTTTTTCCCAAGGTCATTGCTGGTGACAAGACCTTGTGCTCTTCTCACAAGCCAGAATGCAAACATAAATCAAGTCAGTGTAAGACGCCATCATCACCTCACTCAAATACACCTCGTCAAGTGAACTCAAACTTCAAGAAGATGCTCATTTGTTTGGTTTTGTTGATGTGAGGGTGATAGTGCATTTGGAGTTTAGTCATTGCACTAGGTCAGACTGTTAATCAAGCTTCCTATATAGAGGTTCTGAAAATATTGTGTAAGAAGGTCTGAGTTGTCTGGCTAGACCAGAGCTTGCACACTGCTATTGACTAGAAGTTCCGACACACAGAATCCAGGATAGATAAACCCCTCAGGACCAACACTGAGAGTAGCAACACCACGAGGGAAGGTAGGGGGGAGAAGCAGAAGAAAGGGGAAACCAATCTCAATGATGGACATACAGCCCCACTCCACCACCCAGGGGAACAAACAGCAGAAGTTTGGGTGAAGGGATACAGCAGAGGCGTAAAATATAAAAATAAAAAGTATGTATAAAGTATCAGTGGTTCACGTGGGTGGGAGGAGGGGAAAAAAGGAGCTCAAGGAGAAAGAACATGTTTGGAAATGATGATAGCAATGTATGTACAAATGTGCTTCATACAAATTGGTGTATGAATTGTTACAAGAGCTGTAAGATCCCCCAATAAAATGATTTATTTAAAATAAAAAGGACTGATTAGTGGTAGACAGGGGACTGGTTTTGCCACCATGACAGTGCACCTGCTCACACAAAAAAAACAGCATGCCTCTATCGCCCGATCTGATCCCAGCACACCGAGGCAAAATACTAAGGGTGTACAACAGAACAGGAAGGGGAACAGAGCAACGAAGTCCCCAGGGAATACCAAAAATAGACTTTGGGGTCAGGGCTAGCTGACCCATCATACTCTATGAGAAAACACTCCTAAAGGCCAACAAACAGTCCTTGAACTAACTAAAAGCTTTTCTTTCTTGTGTTTTGTTTTGCTTTTTGTCATTGGCTTGTTGGTGGTGGTGTTGTTCTTTTGTTTCATTTTGTTGCTTGGGTTTGCTCTGTCTCGTTTTTGTGCATGCTATGATTTCCACAGGTCTGTCTAAATGAGATAGGCTGGATGAACAATCTGGAGGAGAAAACAATGGGACTGACAGCTGGGGGAGGGAGATGGGAAAGGGGGGTGTAGGGAAAAAGGAAGTGCTGTTAACAAACCCAGGGACAAGGGAACACCAAGTGATCCAAATAGATGGTGAGGAGGGTGTAGGAGGCTTGGTAGAGTGTAACCAAGAGTAATGTAACCTAGAGGAATTACTGAAACACAAATGAAGGCTGAACATGAGAGTGGGACAATCAGAAAGTAAAAGGAAATCAAGGAAAGAGGTAGGAAGCAAAGGGCATTTATAGAGGTCTAAATAAAGGCATGTGCATATGTAAATATATTTATGTATAACGATGGGGAAATAGATCTATATGCATATATTTATAGGTTTAGTATTAAGGTAACAGATGTACATTGGGCCTCCATTCAAGTACTCCCTCAATGCAAAAATACTTTGTTGTATTAAAGTGGCATTCCGTGATGCTCACCTCCCCAACACAATTGCTGGAGGCAAATGGGTGCATAAGCAAATGTGGTGACTGAAGTTGATGGTGGTCGGCTATCAAAAGTTATACATTCTGGGGTCTTAAAAGCTTGAAGTTAAACAAGTGGTCATGTAGCTGAGAAGCAACAAAGCCCACATGAAAGAAGCACACCAGCATGTGTGATCACGAGGTGTCGGAAGAATCAGGTATCAGACATCATCGGAACAAAAAAATCATATCTTTGTGAATACGGGGGAGTGTGGAGTGAAAACCCAAAGCTCATTTGTAGATAATTGGACATCCCCTTACAGAAGGGTAGCAGGGAGGAGAGGAGCCAGTCAGGGTGCACTGTAGCAACAATGAAACATACAACTTTCCTCTAGCTCCTAAATGCTTCTTCCCCCACAACTAAAATGATCCCCATTCTACCTTACAAATCTAGCTAGACCTGAGGATGTACACTGGTACAGATAGGAACTGGAAACACAGGGAATCCAGGGCGGATGATCCCTTCAGGACCAGTGGTGAGAGTGGCGATACGAGGAGGGTAGAGGGAGGGAGGAATGGAAAGGGGAAACCGATTACAAGGATCTACATATAACCATCTCCCTGGGGGACAGACAACAGAAAAGTGGCTGAAGGGAGATATTGTATAGTGTAAGATAAGACAAAATAATAATTTAGAAATTATTCAGGGTTCATGAGGGATGGGGAATAATTATCAGCTGATACCAGCGGATTAAGTGGGGAGCAAATGTTTTCAGAATGATGAGGGCAATGAATGTACAAATATGATGTATGTATCAATTGTGATAAGAGTTGTATGAGGCCCCAAAAATTGATTATAAAAAAAGAGAAAAGAAATAACAGTATGAAAACATCCCCCCAAAAAGCATGCCTCTCTTGTCCCTCATATCCTAATCACCTGAACTCACTCCATGTGACTTCTTTCTGTTTCCATGAATGAAGGACAGTGGTTTGACAACACAGAAGAGGGGGGGAAAAAACAAGGGTGTCACCCAAACTGCTGAGTTTGAAAAATGTTTCCAAGAATGTAATCACAGATTAGACAAATGTGTGAAGTGTAATGGAGAGTACTATGAAGGGGATAAAAAATTTAAATGCATAGTTTTGAAAAAATTGTAGTTTTTGTCGGGTTCCCCCTAGTAGCTTCCAATTTCATAGCAACTCAAGCCATCACCATACATCAAACTGACAGAGAAGGGGTGGGTTTTGTGTGTAGGTGGTGTTGGTTATTGCACAGGGGCAAGGGACTTCTGGTGGCATAGTACCTTATGCCTTGGGTGTCAACTGTAATGTCAGCAGTGGGGAACCACCAGTCAGTCCTCAGAAGAAAAGGATGAGGCGTTCTACTCCCATAGAGTTAGCCTTTGGGAAACCCACAGAGATAGTTCTGCTCTGATCTCATAGAGTCGCTATGGCTCAGCATCGACTCCATCGAAGTGAGCTGACAAACTAAAGGCAGGAGATCTGAAAGAGGATGCGGAGACGTTGTCTCAGGTACTTTGGACATATTACTATGGTGGAACCAGTCCTGCAAGAAGGGCATCATTTTTGGCAGAGGGTTAGCAAACAAGAGGAAGACCCTTACTTAGGTGGATTGACACCGTGGCTGCGAGAATCGGCTCAAATACAGTAACAAGTGCGAGGATGGCGCAGGACTGGGCTTTGTTTCTCTCTCTAGTGCACAGGCCCCTATGAATCCGAACTGACTCCAGGGCTCTACAATATCAACTACTACAACCCTGAAGTTCAAACCTACCCAGTGGCTTCCCAAAAGGGAGGTGTGGCCATGTGCCTCTGTAAAGATGACAGCTAGGGAGCCCCTGCGGGGCAGTTCTACTCTGTGGCACAGGGGCAGCCAGGAGTCGGAATGTGCTTCACAGCAAAGGGTGTGCTTTGTCTCAGTTTGTGCCTGCTGCTGTTTATGCTATGCACTGAGTTTAACATGTGACACTCAGGAGCGAATGAATGGAAACACACCCATGATGCTTCCATGATGCCAGATGCAAGCTGACACTGTTTCTGAGTTCTGGGCATATTATTTTTTCAGAGATAATTTCCTGTAGCGGTGACACACCGAGTCCTATTTCATGTAAAAGCATCAGCAGCAGAGGAAAGCACTGCACAGAGAGAAGACTATGACACGTAACAGGCTTTCCATAGAGGAACAAAAGGGTGGATGTCTTGGGCTGCACTCTTTTCTTGTATACAGACAGTAAACAAGCTGAACACATCTCACCTAAGCATAACATTACAACTACTTGAAGCCCAGCTCAGGCATCTGGACAAGAGGCAGCAAGGAAGGATGGGAGAGAGTTAATGGGCTGGGCGTCCCCAAAGGTGCAGAGTGGGAATCAAGGGAAGATCCAGGACGAGCCAAGGCTTCTGGCAGAAGTCTGAGAGGAGAGCAGCAGAAAGGAGCTGCTCTCTGGGTCCTCACAGATGTAGCCAGTGAGAGAGCAGCAGTGCTGCCCCCTGGCGGTGCGCCGAAGGCAGGGCCGCTTCCCCCAGGGCTGGAGAGCTCTGGGGAAAGACAAATCCTGTCACTTTGGATGCCAAGTAAGGGGGCACTGTGTGCCGGTGGTGTACCTATGTTGGCCAAAGCGCTGCCCACTGTGCATTTGCTTCCCACAAGCACAGTTATCCTTCCTCGTGCATCCAGGAAAGACAGTTCTAGAAAAACACAAGCAGTAAAATAAAACACTGCCAGGTCTCAAACCATCCTCACCATTGTTACTATGCCCACTGATGTAGCCACTGGTTCGAGCTGTTTTATTGCCCGTCCTCCACTTTTTGCCAAGCATCATGTCCTTCATGGACTTGATGTCCCTTCAGGGACTGGTCTCTCCTGACAGCACGTCCAAAGATATCAAATGAAGTCCAGCCATCCTTTGTCCCCATGTTCTCTTGGCAGTCCTTGTACTTTTATTGCTCAGTGTCTGATTATTTGGGACCAGGCCTTATTGCTGCCCCTTCCTCACCTTGGCCCCCAATCCCGACCCCAAGCCCTGCACATCCACTGTGTGAAACCTCCTTTTCCTGTAACCATCCCTGTGCTTTTGTGTGGGGGGTCTAGCTGGGTTCCCCTGGCAATTCGCCAGCTGCCCCTGGGAAAGTTCATGGAGTCGGCTAATTAGTAGAAAAGCCAAACGTCCAGCTGAGATTGGTTTACTCCCTAGCACCCTTGGGCAGGAGCACAGCCCCACTCCCGGTCCCAGGTAGCCAACGACCACACCTAGGTTCTCCGGACTTGGCAGCTGTAACATGTGGCCTGGGCTTCCCCTTCATTTCCTGCTCCTTTCTGGCTTGCTGTCTGACTTTTCTTTGCGGAATTAAAGCTGCAAATTGACAGGATCCCATAAACACTCTAAAGCCACAAAAAAACACCAAATGCCCACCCAAACATGTGAAACTTCCAAAAATCATCCTTAGAAGATTCCCAAACCCTAAACATTCCTAAACCCCATATATGCCCTGAAAACACCATGAAAGCCCTAAGAAAACCTAAAATGCTGGGGGAAAAAACACATATAATATGAAAAATACCCTAAAATCCCTAAGGAACTCTGTAACATCACTAAAAACTCCATATTGTGCTGAAAAATACCTATACACTCTAAAAAACCACCCCTAAATCCCTTAAACACTCCCTAAAATCTTATAAAACACCCTAAAAACCCCAAACCACCCGAATGCCCCAAACACACCTTGAACGTCCACAAACAACCTAAAAGCCCTAAAAAATCACATGCCACCAAAAAGCCCTAAATGACCGCAAAATTCCAACTCATAGCCACCCTATAGAGGGCTTCTGGAGCTGTCAGTCTTTTATGGGAACAGCTTTATCGTTCTCCCAAGGAGAAGTTGGTAGGTTTGAAACCCTGACCTCATATTTAGCAGTCTAATAATTGCTGGACAGTGCCACCAAGGCTCTACTGGTGTAGTGGGTTACACATTGGGCTGCTAACCTCAAGGGAAACGGTTCAAAACCACCACCCACTCCTTGGGAGAAAGAAGAAGCTTTCTTTCTATTCCCCTAGATTTCTCATTGAAGGTGTAAAGTAACCTGTTAAATGCTCGCAGTGGCAGCAGCAATGTCTCATAACCATGGGGAAATGTGGTTCAGAAACTTCAGAAGCAAGCATCCACCAGTAGGTGACTGACCAGCAGTATTGACTTGGGCAAAGAGAAGGTGACATGGAAGGGTAAGGAGAAGAATGCGTGCAGAGGGCAGGTTGGCAGCTGAGCCTAAGTCCAGTAGAAACAACAGCAGAATGGCCTGTTCCTGGAAGGGCCACAGGAGATGGTGCGACTTCATGTAGCCCCCACTTACATGTGTAACAGCAGCAATTGCCTGAACACGTGGTCTCCCCAGGGAGGAGCCTTTGTGTGGTGTTAAGATGCTGTTACTGTCTGTTGTACTGTGGTGGCCTGCATTTGGCTGTAATGGTGGAAATTTTGCAGCCAGTAGTTCAAATGCCTGCTGGGTCACTCACTGCAGGTAGACTTCAGCAGTTTCCAGACAGAGACGAGGGAGGAGGACCTGGTCTTCCACTTCTGAAAGAACTGGCCAGTGTGAACCTTGTGAATGGCAGAACACTATACCTGAACATGAGTACCGCAGGCTATAAGGCATGATGGATTGACACAGTGGCTGCAGCAATGTGCTCAAACATAGGATAGTGCTGGCCTGGAAAATAGTTCATCGTCCATTAAAAAAAATCATTATATAGGGGCTCATACAACTTTTGTTGTTGTTTTTCCCTAAGGGAGAGCAGTGTATTGGTACACTGAGAGGTATATAGATCAATGGATTCGAACAGAAAAGCTACACATATATTCACCAGTCAACAGGAAACTAGCCTTCGAAAAAGGACACAGAAATATCCAAAGGGACAAATTCTGCTTGCTCAACAAATGGTGTTGGACAAACTGAGATACCGTATGTAGGAAAATGAAGCAAGCCCCAAACCTTCCCCCATGCACAGAAATTAACTGAAGAGGGGTTAAAACCTGAAAGTAAACCTCCGGGCTATCATAATCAATTTTTCGATGACCTCATCGGTCAGAAATCATTGTAGGAACGCCAAAGCGTTCTTGTGTTCAACGTCTACATACATAGCAGGTGCTCCAGTAAAGGGGAATCTTGGTGGAGCTGGCTCATCCATTCCTGAAGAGAGTAGAGCACCACGTTGGCCCATCACAGAGCTCAGGTGTAGAATCTTCCTCACTGTCATTCTTTATCTCAGCAGTGTCAGTATTGGATTATGAATTTCCCAAAGAACCAGTATCGCTCAATTCTGTGCACAATGCTGACTCACTCTCACTGTTATTTCACTGGTCTAAAAACCCATTTAGGTTAAAATGACACTTTTTTGATGCCATGACCTAAAATTTTTAGTGAGAAAATGTTCCTAATGACATTACTTGGGTCTTCCTCTAATCCTGATGCCATGTTCTTTTTCACATAGACCAGCTTCTTGTATAAATTGCTCAGCATACAGATGGAATAAGAACAGTGAAAGGATACAACCCTGATGCACACCTTTTCTGATTTTAAACCATGCAGTATCACCTTGTCCTGTTCACAGTCTCACCTGGTTCTATCTCTTGGCCTTTGCATATGAGTACAATGAAGTGTTGTGCAATGCCCATTCTTTTCCATGGTATCCCCAAGATCCACCTCCTTCCACTCGTGGTTTCCAGAACGTGGGGTTGGGACAAAGCCTGGATAGTCTCATGGCAAGACCAGATCAGGAATGGAGCTGAGCCGGGAGCAGCTTTATTTGCTTGCTCCAGGGAAAGTCTGCCAATGTGACTAAGCCTCAGGGGCTTTCTACAAATGATAAAGGTGAATCCCTCTCTCGTTACCCACTGATCATCTCTGAGCCTCTTGCTCTCATATCCCTTGCACAGACCTCTACCATTAGATGGACAATTCGGTAACGTTTGAACACTTTTCTGATGCTGAGCCTGGGGAGCAACTAATAGCTGAGTAAATATTGATTGAAAGATGGTGAGTGGAAGAAAATAGCTTTGCCAGGTCCAGGTTGTGATGGAGATGAGAGTGTTACCAAATCCTGCTGTCCCCATGGTGGGTTTGCTGTATTGTGCCCAGTCCTGAAAGTCTGAGCCAGGGGTTTTAACGTGGCCCCTTTCAAAACATATAGGTGGAATTCTTGGACCATGAGCTGTCCATAAAGCTTTACCAAGGAGATGTCCGCCCTGGAGCGAAACAACCCAAGAACCTAGATCTTCGTGAAGGTGTTGGTAAGGGATGCAGCGGAAATCATAAACTTGACTGAAAGCAAAAGAAACTTTGCCTTCATGTGCCTGCAGCTGGACGAAGTGGTGCTGGAGCACACCCTCCTTTGCGATTCTTCTTGTTCTTTTTATGAGCTGCTCCCTGGCCTGTGTAGTCCCGTAAATCTGGAAACTCTTTGCTGGTGGGGGCAATTGTTATATCCTCCCCCCAGATCCAGATGTCTTGTCCATGGTCAGTGTGCAATCCTTGTTTGCCAGAGGAGTGGGGCATCTAAAGGCAGGCAGGGGTCACATACTTTTTTTCTACACTTTCTAGAAAGACCAGAGCTAAACATCTTGCAGCCCTTTTCATGTCCTCATTCTTTTCTGTATTTATTTTCCATGAAAGAGGAGAAGAAACGCGACAGCATCTACTGACAGCAAGTCAAATGCCATCGTGTGTGTTCAGAGGGCAGGCTGGTTCTCATTTGCCTAACTCATCAGTCCCATCGTGCCATGTCCATGTTAGATTGTTTAGGGAAACAGATGACATATGTTATGATGCTAAATAAGCTGAAACAGTGCCAGGATGGAGGCAGAAGGGTTTTATTTGTTTGTTTTTAAATGAAGCATGGCTTTCTAGTGACTTATTGTGGTGGGGAAGGGGGGCACCGAGAGCAACAAGACATGGCTGTGACAGTGGTCTGGGAATTGAGACAAATCATTGCTTCTGCAGCAGAGATGAGCTGCCTCTGACCTGTCAGTTACTTGAAGGGAGACTCTGCATTTGGTCAGACAAGTCTCAGTTGGAGATGGTACCAGCTTTCCTCCTGAGCCTCTGTGGTTCCCTTTGAACTACACAGGCCCGAATCGCTTTTAGCTGAGCAACAGCAAATGGCAACACAGACTTGCCATATTGCTCTTTTGCGTACACTCTTTAAAAATCATACTAAATATACATGCATCAAAACATTCGTCACTTCCACGCTCTACAAGATTATAATTAAGTGGCATTCTGCATGTTGTTCATATATCATCCTTACCCATTCCAAAATTATGTCATCACCCTTATGGAAGCTCAGTATCGTCTCAGGGATGGCACTTCCCCTCCAGGCCCTACTGGGTTAGGCTGGGTTGACTAGAGAAATAAATCCAAGGACACTCATATAGGTATAAGAAAGACTCCACCTCACTTATTTGTCCAATTGACATGGCATTATGTGACAACCATACTTACCTTCCTACCTATCCCTGGAAACAATTGGGAGATGTTTGTCTCTATTCATTTTCCTAGCCTAGATATTTTTTGTAAGTGGAATTAAGCAAAATGTGTCCTTTTTGAAGCTGATTTATTTCACTCAGCATAATGCTTATGAGGTTCATTCCTCTTGTAGCCTGTGTCAAGAGTTCATTTCTCTTTATGGCTGAGTAGTAGTCCATTGTATATACCGTAGGCAACATGTTTGACTTATCCATTCACCTATTGATGGGTATTTAGACCGTTGACACGTTTGCGAGATTGGGAATAATGTTGCAAGGGCCATCTGTGTATTTGTATCTATTTATGCGCTTGCTTTTAATTGCTTATATCCTTCATTTCCTTTTCTTTCCTTGTTAGACTCAGTATGATCCCCTTCTGCCCATCCTCTAGCCTCACAACCTCTGTGTCTGATGTGCCAGGATCCCACCAGAAGCCTTAACACCAAGATTCTGAGCCCTGACTGACCATTCTGACCATCCAGGGAATTGAATATTCCGGAGCACACAGAAGATGAAGTTATCAAAACTCCTTAGGCATAACCGAACAACTGGAGGGAGTGCTTTATTGGGCTGGGGGGCTGGGGATTATAGTTGTGAAGGACACCAAGAACAATTGTCATTACCTAGACTGTAAAGACTATGTTCGACATCCATGCTGGTGAGTAGCAGCTGGATTTCAGAAGCTCACAAGTGGCCATCTAGGTGGCAAGTATTGTCACCCTCACTCTGGAGGAAAGAGTGGTGAGTGGACCACATGAACATTAGACTTCATGACTCTGAGCACAGAATAACTAGATGATCTCCAACTATCAATTCCAACTTCTTTGAAAGGGATCACATCCAAAGGTCCTAGATAGTGAAGCAAAATTCACAGTCATAAAAGAGACCAGGCTTATTGGCTGGATAGGGACTAACAGAACCTCTGAAACGATGGTCCTTATTCACTAAGTTTGAAAATGAACTCCTACCTGTGGTTCAATATTCAGCCAAATAATAGATTGGTCTATAATGGGAGCAATTACACAAGTGAGGCACGCAAACCTGAAAACAGCAAACCATTTGATCTCAAAAGGGCAGTATTAATCCAAGGCCCAAGTTCAGAAGGGTAGGAAGAGAGGAGGAAGGGAAACAGAAGACATAAGTAGGGAGTGGAACAAGTCATATTATATTGTGGAGATTGCAATAAGTGGCATAAAACACAATGGGTATGAATTGTTGAATAAAAAACTGATGATCTTGGTAAACCTTCACCTAATTCACAATAAAAACTTATGAGAGAGAAAAAAATCCAAGCACCTAGGCTGCATTCCAGGCCAATAAAATCGGACTCAGTGGAGATGGGACAAAGATGTCTTTTGGACAGCTCTCTGGCGATCCCAATGAGCACACAGGCTGATACCCACCATCTGGAAACTATGGGGTAGCTGCTTCTCCGGTAATGCCTCGGGGGAGCGCTTGGGTCCCTCAAAGAATGCGGGATGATGAAGGGGCAAAGGTCATCAAACCTCACCCACAGCTTTACACTGGGGGGCTGCTCTCTGAGGAATGTGGGAAGGGTCCACTTGCATGCTGTCTCTGTGCAGCAGATCCAACAGACTCAACACCTTTCCAAAGCTGGCAAGAAAGTCCGAGAGACTAGATGTGGGCACCACGCTGTGAGTTTCCCAGAAGGCACGAGACAGATCGAGAGCAGTCACAGGAACACAGACTCCTCCGGAAATGCCGCCATGCGCAGAACATGCATCTCTAATTTCATTTCACACTGACTCAAGCATTCAGTCCTTTTTACGAAAACCCAGCTTCTCATTACAGTAACCGGTTTAAAATGACAATCTTCTGTTGAGCAAGTCTAAGAAATGACCTTCCTTTATTTTACATGGTATAAAAATTCAGTTTCCTAGGCCGATGGGCTCAAGGGACAGGTGTTTTTATGTACTAGACATGGCTTTCAAAGTTCTTCAATTGCCTAAATTAATAACGACTTTTTTCCTTTGGCTTTTCTAAGGGACACATTAATTTCAATCTTTTTCTAAGGAAGTGAATCTCTAGCTATCTCATTTGGATAACTTTCTGCCTTCAGAGTAGAATTTGAAATAATCTGCAAGGTTACCCCTTCCCCACCCTGCCCCAGCAGCCCAGCCTCTTTCTTCCTTCCAGCCTCCAGCCACCGGGGTTTGGTTGGGAAAGGAGATGCAGAAGGGAGTCTCTGGATTTTTCTATCAAAAGGTTGGCCACAACCCCCAGTAGACCAAATGTAATTCATTATGGCGGGTTTTGGTTTTACTACATTAAGAGTTATCCTTAGGGAAATTACAAACAAACAGAAATAGGAAGACTTTATATTTTATTAACGGATGTACTGCTCAGTCTCATTATATTTTAAAAGACACAGTATAAAAAAAAAATCTGGCTCCATTTAAAATGTCCTGACTAGCAGAACTTAAAATACACAAATCTTAACATGAAAGTCTAGATGAATAAATAAAATAAACAACGAAACAGCTTTCTCAGGAAAAGCCATAATAAAGAGCTCGACTATTTTTTGAGCTGTTTAAGATGCTCGTGTTAAAGGGAAAAGAGTATCATTGTTGACTTTGAAATGTAGAACCATTTGCTTAATTCAGTGATGCTAAAATGGGCAGTTTGGCTGAAGAAAGAAATTGGCTTGTAGCATTTGATGAGCAATTTCTTCTTTTGAATATAGAAATGACCAGGGATGCGGACACGCCTTTTATTCTTTTGAGGACCCTCTAACCAAGAAATCTTTTAAATGATCATTACACAGTGAATGCCTGGAGGCTCTGGAAACTATTTATTTTGACATTATTATAAGCTCAAAATGATTCACCAATGCAAAAGAAGAAGAGAAAAAGCAATTAAATACTAAGCTGTAAACACTGGAAGCTTTTCTGTGCTGAAAATAATTGGACAGAGTTTTTTTCTTTTTTTAAGTAATAGTGTCCAAAGAGATTCAATGATCTTATTGCTTATGGATTTGGAGCTTAACTATATTCCTTATTTTAAATTTGATATTAGAATAGCAAGATTATAGACCTTGATACAGTGTGACTTGGAGAAGTATCGTTTCATTAAATTATCAAGTTAAGGCTCAAGGAGCCTGGTGGAATGTGTGTGACCATGAGGCCAGCCAGTTGGAATCCGCTATGGCTCACAGAGAAAGATGCGGTTCTCAGCTCCTGTAAAGATTTAGAACTTCGGGAACCCACAGGCATAGTTCTACGTTGTCCTTTCAGGGGTCCTCAAACTTTTTAAACAGGAGGCCAGTTCATTGTCCCTCAAACCCGCTGGAGGGCCGGACTATAGTTTAAAAATAAAACTATGCACAAATGCCTATGCGCACTGCACATACCTAATTTGAAGTAAAAAAAAAAAAGGGGGCAAAAACACCCGGCATGCTGAATAAATGTCCTCTGAGGGCCATGTGGTCCGCAGGCCATAGTTTGAGGACCCCCTAGATTGATATAAGTCAGAATCGACTTGATAGTGTTAGGTTTCTGGGGTGGTTGACCTCAGTTCTTGCTTAGCAACGCTGAAAGAATTCATATGGCAGAAGCACTTTTGTAAATCCAAGTGAATGTTATGAAAGAAAGTTTCAGGTATCGCAGTCCCCAAAAGTCCCCACTATCTCCGGAAAGCACGCCGGGCTGCATGGCAGGGGTGGGGAAAGTTTGCAGCTGAATATGGCGGTTTCATGGGAGGAATACCTGAGCAGGAGTGCAGAACCAGCTGAGGAGCCACGGCAGGAACCCCCAAGGGCCTCACCCTCCACTTGCAGAGCACGTGAACAAGGGAGGGCGACAAGGAGCCCAGGCCTACTTCTATCACCTCCCAACACCACTGGAGGGCATTGGTCGATCGTACTGGTTGATTTTGGTGCACTTTTGTGAAGTCCTATTCTGTATGACCAGGTGGACCTTCCACCTGGGTCTACATGACTTGGGTCAGAGCATGCTCAGTTCTGAATTTTGCCATAGGTATCTAATGAGTGTGCCTGATTTATTTCCAACCCCTTTGTTGTGGCCCGGACAGCTCATTTTCGTTTAGTGCTGGCATTTGGGAAGACAAGCCCTAATCTAGCAACCTGTCAATAGCAGTAAGTGAATGGAATTAAAACTCAACTCATAGCCATAAATTCAATTCGGACTCATAGCGACCCGAGAGGACAGGGCAGAATTGCCCCCTGAGGATTTCTGGGGCTGGAATTCTTTACAGGAATAGAAGTCTCTTTTTTCTCCCTCCCAGTGGCTCCAAAGGACTGACCTTGCAAGGAGATGTCCAGCGGGTGCCTGCAGGCTCCTTCATTGAAAATCTCTGCTAGTTTATGAAGCGGGAGGGAAATTTTGAGGAGGCCGTCTGCGGCAGAGTTAACTCCCCATTAAAGCCAATGAGCTTTTCCACATCTCTCAAAAAACAAACAAAAAAACCTAAAGTGACTACTTCAGATTAATATGCTGTAGGTAGAACCACCTCCCACTCAGCAAACCAAACCAATCAACCAACCAACCAAACAAACAAAAACACCCCAAATCCTGTTGCCTTCAAGTCAGTTCTGACTCATGCTCACCCCTTGTGGTACAGAGTACAATTGTTGCATGAGGTTGTCTAGGCTGTACCCTTTATGAAAGCAGATGACCCCTTCCTTTTGTGGTACAGCTAGGTGGGTTTGAACTGATAACCTTTATATAAGCAGCCCTATCCAGCGATCTATGTCAACTAAAGTGTCAAAGCATGTAAAGACTGATCCACAACCCCCACTTCTCTCTTCCTCTTCTGTGATGACCTGGAATCCACCTTTTGATCTGGTGGCACCATATTTGTGAAGCAGCCCGAATCACTGACGGACGGTGTGCAGGACAAACACCCTGTAGAATTGCCCTTCCAGCGTCAGAATTTGCATGAACAAGAAATAAACTTCTAGATTTTAAGCCACTGAGGTTTCAGGGGTAGCTTCTTTCTGCAGAACAGACTAGGCTATCCTGCCTGATCATCTCTTCACAGGGTTTTTGTGGAGAGCTACCGGAGCAGCTCGATCCAGGGGAGCTGCCAAAGCAGATACCTACACTTTATCTGGGATTGTAGGTTGTAGTACCAAAGTTTTTATTTGCCCGGGAGGCACTGAGTAAATTTTTTTTCTTCTGAAAACAGGACAATATGTAAGTAAGTTTGGAGACATATGTAGCTGGAGCTGAAAGTCCTCTTACCTTGCAGTTTTCTTTGGTAGAGATAGACTTGTTCTTAATGAAACCCATGACAGTCAGTGTCACAAATGACTTCTGAGGAGAGGCCAAACAGCTAAGTCAAGGCCAGCCTACCGTTCTCTTAAATGCTGTCTCATGCTCTCATCTGCTCTGACGTGTTTGCTCAGGGGCATGTGGCAGCCACTGGGCGGGCCTTACCATTGGCACTGAAAATCATTGTAGGGGATATTAGAGGATTTACATCAAGAAGACCTGACTTCCTGGCCATTGCTCGGGGGCCACAGTTCCCAAGACAATCAGTGTCAAGGGCAAAACAAAATAAAACATGACGAGGCCTCTGGGGCTGGGTTGAGCTGGATATGTAACCAAAGCCCCCTTCTACCAGGATCTTCCCAAGAGGAGATTGCTCTTTTCCATAGCTAAACAATTTTGTTTAACACACGTTCTGCTGGGGAACCTTCTGGGAAGCAGAAGAAAATAAATCTGCCTTCCTTTGAATTAAGCTGGGTTGGGTCCAAGCCCTGTGTAGTGTGTATTCTTATCATAACATCTAAAGGAGTCTCATTTCACCATTCTTAGCTATTAAAAAAAAAGTTCCAGGCACAATAATTCAATTTAAAATTACACACCAGGAGTAGTTCATATTTAATACACTTTATACAGGTATTACAGGTACAAGGGACGTACTTGTTAACTGCCAGGTTGCTGGCTTGAACCAACCAGCTACTCCACAGGAGGTACTGTGTTTCTGTGAAGATTTTCAGCTTGGAAGCCCACTGGGAGAGCTCTCCTCTGGCTTGAGTCTGAAGGTGCTTGACAGCAGTAGCCTTTTGTTTTTATAGAGGTATAAAGCTTTCTTTCTTTCTTTTTTTTTCTCGGTATAAAGCTTTTTAGAACAACAAAAACAATTCCTTTTGGAAGTAAGCCAGAGATAAAACCACAAGTTACATGCTTTACTTTTTTTCTGTCCTGCTGCTGGCAGCCACCCTTTCATCGATTGTGCACACCAGCATGGTGGTGAAGTGGTGAACTCTGCGCTCTCACTCCCCTGGCTACACACTCGGTCTCCTCACTCATCGTGTGGCTTCACCCAACGCACGGAGCCTCCTGCAGGCTCCTCACCCTGTGTGTGTAAAAGTGCGAAGGAGACAGACTTCCTCAGAGCTGTGCTTTAGAGAGAATCCTCCTCACATACTCAGCACCGCCTTGAATAGGGCAGCACTGCATACATGACATCTACTTGATGATTGTTGATGGTGTGGTGGTGTGTTTGTACGGATAAAAAAAGAGCCCTGAATGGTTATGTAACAAGTAAGGGAATAAATAGATCTTCCTTCATCCACCTTCATCTTTCATTGTTCTATCACTCCCTGATTGCAATATTAGAGGCTAAAATGGGCAGAATTCCCACCTCTGAACAAAGTTTGTGCACATGGGTGTGCATGCTTGTGTGTCCATGTGAGTGTGCCTGTACAATGTGTGTGCACGTGTGTGTGCACATGTGCACTGGAGCCTGGCAGCAGCAGGGGAGGCGCCTGTCTCTGTTCAGCAGTATCTGACGGCTGCTGCAGGTGTAATGAGAAGTGATCGGTGATCTGTTCAGGGAGCTCCTGGGGTGGACTCAGGGAAGGAGCAGCAAAGAAGACATACTCATCTCCCCCATATGTAGATGAGGTGATGGAGGTGGGCGGTAGAGGAGCAGCTCCTTAGTAATGAGATCACAGGGGAAAGGCCTTGGATGAGGTGCCAGACATCCCTGCTTTCCCAGAGAGGGTGGGGACTGGGAACGAGGCTGCATCCTGCCTAATCAGTTACAGTTGCTCTGTCGCTCTGGGGAGGGAGGCAGATGAGGCAGGGAGCTTCCGGAATCTCTCATCTCCAGTCCTTCTAGGTGGATGTGGGAGCGTGTGAGGACGGCCACACTGGAGGGTCAGGGTTGATCGCCTTGCAGTGTGGAGCCCGGCCTGGACCTGCGTTGTGCAGGGTGACCAAGGAGCTCTGAGGGCAGGGTTCTGGGTGGGGGCTTTGTCTACTAAGACCCACAGCCGCGCCCTGTGTCGCAATGTTGGCATGCAATGTGCAAAGACTTGAGACAATGTGAAATGGACCATCCACTTCACTTGGAAAGACAGGAGGGCTGAAAATCAGATTGGGAGATCTGATCTCGTTTGCTGCACAGTTGTGAGAGGAGATATTCCTGGCTTCTCTCATGTTGGGAACCGGGCATAATCAGCCTGACAAAACCAAGGCCATATTGCCTGCCCAGCAGGGCTAAAGCCACGTCACCTCAACCTTATCTTACCCTGACACACACCAGATGGCCCACCCTTGTCTGCTCCAGCACCGGACATTCCAACTGCAGACTTGCGGCCGCCTGCCCTGTGTGCTCTACACCCCCGCCCTTCCTTTTTTTTATCTCCCCTTTGAACTCCCTTGTTTGCCTCACCCTTTATAGAGAGGCTTGTGTAGCAATAAACTCAGACCTTGACAAGAATCTGCTTGGTCTCGCTCCTCTCTCTCGCCCGTTTCTCTTTCAGGCTGGGTCCTCCTTGGAACCCCTCGAATAACTGAGTCCCGCGGGTTGGGGCACTCTCACACATGAAACTATATTCCTCCTCAGGCATCAAGGAGGTGATACGAATGCTTTGATAGCCTAGTGTCTGTCAGCTGGGAGGCACAACATAGTGAGAGCCCTTATTAATCACTTGGAGATTAGCTGAGGGGTGGGAGAAGCCAGGCATGAGGCTTTCCAGGGCTGCTCAGCCTGCACAGGAGTCCTTTCCTGGGTTGGACAGAGGTGCTGCCATCTGAAAGCTCAGATAGAGCAGTTGGAAAATTAACTGACCTGGTACAAGATCTATTTACATATATCAAAAGATCCTGGGTAATAACATCTCATGTTTGTGCAGCATGCCACATTTGTCAAAGGGCTTTCTCATTTACTGTCTTACTTGGTCCTCAAACTAAGAGGCCTTTGGGCAGCTATTGCTGTTTAATTTTGGGCGTGGTAACAGCTTTGGGTATAGTACTGGGCTTGGAATCAGGCTGTGCAACCCACAGCAGGTCACTTAGCTGCTCTGGATTGGCTTTCTTCCTCTACGAAGGTCAGCGCTTGGACTAGACCATTTTACCAGTGGCAGCTCTGCTGACATTTTGGCCAACATCGTTCTTGTGGGGCTGTGTTGTTCCCTGCACCAGGATGCTAAGCGAGCATCCCTGGTCTCAGCCCACTAGATGGCAGTGGGACTCCCTTCTTCAGAATGTCTCCAGGCATGGCCAAATGTCCCCAGCAGAGCATGCTGCTGGGCTGGCGCACGGCAGGATGATGCACTCAATGAGTTGGATTTTAAGTTTTCAGGTACTTTACATGTCTGCACAGGGAGACTACATCAACAATTACCCAGCAGTCAATGGATCATCACTGACCCTCTCTATAATTCCAACTGAGATCATGAAGCACCGACTGAGTTTCTGAGCTTAGCACCCTGCATGGCACAAGTTGTTTAGCACTCAGCTACAAACTAAAAGGTTGGCAGTTCCAACCTATCCAGAGGCCTCTTAAACAAAATCCTGGTGGTCTGCTTCAGAAGAGTTGGAGCCATGAGCACCCCATGGAGTGAAGAGATATAAACATGAATGTGGATGGGACTCTAGGTATAGCTACAACCGGGAACCATGGAATCAACTACATCATGGAATCAACTTCAACTCCTGGCCTCCTTGTGTGTCCAAGAAGAACTGTGCTCCCCAGGGTCTGGAAAGGCTGCTTGGTCTGAAGTAGATTTGCGGGCCCTTCTTTCTAGGTGCCGCTGGGTGGCCTCAACCTTCCAAGCATGCTATTAAAAGCCAATCCGTCACCTGTGTGCATCACTGAAGACACACAGACACAGGGAGCAATGCCCTGGCTGGGGCACTGGAACAGCGCTGGCATGCAGTGAGTGCTGCCCAGTTAGCGAACAGGTCTTCCCTTGGTACTTTCTCAGGTCTGTGTGAAGCTTTCTAAGCATCCAGAGTTCTCGGCCTGATTCTGCTGCCAACTTGCAGTGTGGCTTCGAGCTAGTCTCTTGCCCTCTCTGGGCTTGATAACAAAAGCAGGGCAGGCCAGCCACAAATATCGTGTGGCTAGCAGGGGAAAGCAATTGAGGACACAATTGCAGATGGAGTTCATCCTTTGGACTCATCGCCCCTCCTCCCTAACACCCCCCCCCACTCCACACACACACCTTTTCAACTGCACCAGATGGGTTTTAACTTTCCGGCACCAGAAAAGCAGACCTTGAGTTTTTTCCTTTATGGAATGTAGGCCATCCCTGCTTATGTGTCACATTCAGTCCTCGTTCTTCTCCCTACTCTTGTCCCTCCTCCAGTCATCAACAAGTGACTGCAGGGCGGTTTCCCAGCAGGGCTGTGCTCAAAGATTCATAATGCTGGGTTTTCCTTTAGTTCTCCACAGTCTTGGGCTTGGAACAATCCAGGCATTACCTTATCAAATGCTCATTTTAGGGGGGAAGACGGGGGCACTGGAAACACCACATGGGGCTCAATCCTTTTCTGCACGTGTCTGAGGGGTTTCCAGGAGTTCGAATTTCAACTTAAGTGATTTATTTTTTGTTGTTTAACCGCGTGCCTGTCATCTGCTGGACATTTCTTCTACAGTGTTTTGTTGTTGTTAACCCCATTTCTAAGATCAGAGATAGAAGGGTCAGGCACAATAGGCAGTTAAATTGACTCAATCTGGGGTGTGAACCTGCTTCTGTCTGGTTCCTCATAGCCCTCAGTCATTTTAATGCAGGTGTTGTGAAGGGTGTGGGTTCAGCAGCCACACACTGCCTCATCTCGCCTCCTCGTTGATAGGCTGTGTACCCTTATGTGAGTTGTTTAATCTCCTACCAAGCTTGTGAGAGCACTACTTTTATTAGCTTCATTTTACCGAGACTGTGAGAGGTCAGGGGAGCGAAGGCTTACATATTGCCAGGCATATAATATGCTAATGATAGTCAAGATATATAACTAAGCATTTCTCTGTTCTTGGTTCTGTCAGTACCTGGTGTGGCCACAAAGGAGAAACCTGGTTTCCTGCTATTTTGAGCATCTAGTGTGAATGGCAGGAGATAAGTCACAAGCTAATGAACCCTTGTGGTGTAGTGGTTAAGCACCCTGGGCCCGGCTATCAAAAGATATAGTGTCCAGGGTCTTAAAGACTGGAAGATAAACAAGGGGCCATCTAGCTAAGAAACAACAAAGCCCACATGGAAGAAGCCACCAGCCTATCTCGACATGATCGCTGAAGACAAAGCGGGTGCATAAGCAAATGCGGGCATGTTTTCCTGATGTGCACTCACCCTTTACATAAAACTCTCTCTTATACATACGCGTTTCTGTGGATTTGTTTCGCTAAGGCACCCAGACTAACATAAGCAGCATGGAACGCATTTAAGAAGCCTAGACAAGGGCAGGGCAGGATATTTGGAGGGACTGGATCCAGAATTAGAGAGGAAGGGGTCCTGGAGGTGAAACGGGCTGCTAGCTCCCTGTCCCAAGGGGGACAATGAGACTGCTGGCTCCCATGAAGATTTACAGTCTTGAAAACTCCATATAGGGTCACTGTGGTTGGAATCCACTGGACGGCAGTGGCCTTTTGGGATTGAAGGTGGAAGCCACCAAAGAGCCTGCGGGGAGTGTGTGAACTTCTGGAATACAGCGAACAACCTCTGCACATCTGCTTTTCGTGCTGCCCAAGTCATGCATTGACATTTGTCCAAAAGTGAACCATCACAGCTGCTCTCTCAGGAAGCTGGGGGCTGAGCCCGCTGGTTCCACTCTGTCAGCATTTCTGGTCCGGGTACCTGCCCTCTGCCCCGGCACAGGCAATGGGCTTTTGGAAGCAGTGCTCCCTGGGTAGTGGGTGTGATTTGGCTCCTCTGGCCTAACATGATGAATGCTGAGAGGGGGTGGATACTAGGGGGTTAAGCTCCCTGACCTTTCCCTAGCCCAGGGGAAAACTTACTATTTAAAGTAAGTTTTAGACAGAATCTTTAGAAAGATAAATTGTTTACTTAATGTACACAATTACTCCCCAACACATCTGTTTTGTGTCTGCTCAACTCAACCTCATAGGCTATGGATGACCTTGAGCAAGTTTTTAAAGTCACAATGGGTTTCTACCAGGATTGAGAGTTCAGCTCTCTCAACTCTCCAACTGGTTATTAGCACCATAGTCTCATTTCTATTTATGGATTTACTTTGTTTGAGGGAAAAAAGACTCCCAATTCAACTTTATTTTATTAGGAACTCCTTTGCTATGTTTTACACAAGAAAAAGACACAAACCGCTGTTCTGGATGAAGGAGAGCATCCGCATGAGGCCACAATGGTGTCGGAAGGACCCACAGCCACAGTTACTTAAATAAAATGACACTCATTCTGTCCTGCTGACTCTGACTCATAGTGACTCTGTGTAGGGATCCTGAAGTTGCTACCTTTACAGGAAGCAATAACCTCATCTTTCTCCTGTGGAATGACTAGTGGCTTCGAACCAGCGATCTTGCTGTTAATAGTCCAACACTATCCAGCATCACCACCTGAGCTCCTGAAAGCTTAAATGAGACATGGAAAACAAACACCTTTGTCACAAAACTGTCCCTGAAGACGGATCAATTCATGGAGTTGCGGGAGGGCCTGTGAGAGCATGAGCGGGACCTTCATTGGGATGTGCACACGACCGTATATCGCTGAGTCTGGCCCGGGGAGTGGACGCAAGCTTTCCACTGCCGGTCAGCAGTAGGAAAGAACTCAATGGTGGCTGAATGTGTGGCCCCTCAAAATGGATTTAGGGTCTCCACATAGACTCTCACTGTGAGCCACAGCCTATTGCTCAAAATTTAAGCTTAAATATGACTTAAATGCCTAACATTCTGTTTCCTTAAACTAGAGTACTGCCAGGATCAACTAGAGGCCTGGATGACCTATCAGGTCTGAACAACGATCTCAAATCACTTCACATGATCCATTCCACCAGTCATGTCACCAGTCACACCTCCTCACTTACCCATTCCAGAGACTGTGCCTGTATAACCTATCGACTAACACATTCCCACATGTTGTGATTATGAAACCAACCATCATGCTGGAATAAGGACCAATCACGATGTAAGGGGCAGGGTCAATGGGAAAGCAAGATAGGGGCTGAGGGGAGCCAAGAGGGTCCCGTCACTCAATCCCTAAACCTGATCTAATGTCACTAGACTGGGGTCTTCCTCACATCTCAAGGGCACCCGATTCATGATTGAAGTGAATTGTGCTTATTCAATCTTTGTTCTGCTTACCGTCCTGCTATGCTGCCTCCTCTTCTTGCTTTATGTGTGTGGCTCCCTCTGTTGTGGTGACAAATGGCTTGAGAGGGATTTGACATAGGGAGAAAGCCCACCCACATCAACTGTCACCAGAAGCAGACACTAAGTTCATTTCTCTCACCTCACAGAACTATGCACATCAGACACTGGTAGAGCTGCCCGGAAGGGGAACCCTTAGTGCAGTGGTTCTCACCCTGTGGGTTGCGACCCCTTTGGGAGTCATATGACCCTTTCACAGGGCTCGTCCAATTCATAACTGTAGCAAAATTACAGTGATGAAGTAGCAAGAAAATCATTTAATGGTCGGGGGGGGGGGGGGTCACCACAACAAAAGGACCTGTATTAGGAAGGTTGAGAACCACTGCCTGAGTGTGCTTAGGACTTTGCTGCCCTCAGGGTCACCAGACATTCCTGAAGGCAGAGTCACTGCAGGAAGCCCTTCTGGGAAATGCCCTGAAGCCAGGTCTCAACCAACTCCATCCACCCTCACCCTCCTAGATCCTAATCATAGGCTGCATGGAAATGCTCCCTGCCACTTCAAAGACTGTAAGTCCATGGGAGCAGAAAGCCTTCTCTTTCTCCCTTGGAGTGGTGGCTGGTGAGTTCAAACTGCTCACCTTCTGGGTAACATAACCCACAGACCAGCTCCCCCTGAGCTCAGTTAGGTTTGCCACACAGCACACATTGTTGGGAACCTTCTGAAGTAGCTGTGCCATGTGCAGGTTGGGGGATTTCGCACAAGATGCAGAATTCCACCCTCTCTTGGAAAAAATAATTTTTGCAATAGCCTTGTATTCTCTTCTGGATCTGAGTAGCAGCTACTCTCATGCAGTCCTAGCACATACATGCTAGGTCTTATGCCGAGTCTGCTCCATGCTTTCCTGTGTCCTATGTGGCGCTGTAGGCACCCAAGGCATGGACTCTGCAGCCTGGGTTCAAATCTCTCCTTTCCACTTCCTCACTGTGTGGTCATAGGCTCATGACTTTATCATCCTGTGCCACTGATTTTTCATCTGTAAAATGAGGCAAGAATAGAGTCCACACATAGGCTTCTTAAGTGAAATAATTGAATTATTATATACAAAAAGCTTAGAACATTGCTCGGCATCTTGCAAATACTGTTAGGTAGCTTAGCATAGGGACTGGGTCATCCATTACATATGCTCAGGTTCAAACTTCCGGCCAGGAAGGGGTGGTACACCTAGGTGGGTGTTACACCTGGATTGGCCCATCTGAGCCAGGTGAATTCAATCCAGCCAATGGGGTTGACCAGGACCATCAACCATGCCTCCCTGTGGAGGAATTGAAATGGCAGGATCTTGACCTCTCCGATGTCTCCCTTCACCCACTTTTCTGTTGTCCGTCCCCCAGGGAGGAGGTCACATGTAGATACTTGTAATCGGTTTCCTCTTTCCAATCCACCCTCCCTCTACCCTCCCAATATCACCACTCACAAATTATCAAGGTTTCTTGAGGGATGGGGGAGGAAGGGCTAAAAATGAGGACTTGATTGATGCCAGGGGCTTAAGTGGAGGCAAATGTTTTGAGAATAATGAGGGCAGTGAGTGTACAATGTGCTTTACACAATTGATGTATGTATGGATTGTGATAAGAATTGTATGAGCCCCTAATAAAACGATTTAAGAAAGAAAAGGCAGGATCCTGGAGCCCACGTAGTGACTTTCTCTCCAGCAGCTTCTAGGCAAGCTGTGCAGGGGTGAGGGGCCCTGAGGTGCCTGTGTAAACCTGAAACTTCTTCTCTCAAAAAACTCACTTGGATCACAATCCAGGCTGCGGAGTGAATTCTTTCTCACGCGAAGCCAAGGACTGAGGTATATTTCTCCCACGAGAGATCTAACAATAGTATCTCTTATTATATCATTAGGAGCCCTGGTGGTGTAGTGGACTATGCATTAACCTGCTAATCGCAAGGTCAGGGGTTTGAACTGACTAGCCCCTCCGTGGGAGAAATATGAGGTTGTCTATTTCTGTAAGGCAATGGTTCTCAACCTTCTGAATGCCGCCACCCTTTAATACAGTTCATGTTGTGGTCACCTGCAACCATAAAATTATTTTCATTGCTACTTTATAACTGTAATTTTGCTATCATTATGAATTGGATGACCCCTGTTAAAGGGTTATTTGATCCCCAAAGGGGTCGCGACCCACAGGTTGCGACCCCTGCTGTAAGGATTTAAAGTCTCAAAACCCCAAAGGGGCAGATCTTTGTCCTATTGGGAGTCAATAAAATGGTAGTTAGGTTTTTTTCTGCATCAGTATCAGATTCTGGTGGCAATCTCAGTCATCCTGCATTGTGGTCTGGTTTGAACTCCGGAAATGACTGCCCTGGTTTGAGGTGAGGGCCACGGTGCTTCAGTGGTAGACCTCTCATCGTCTTTCACCGGGAAGACCCGGGTTTGATTTGCAGCCAATGTGCCCCAGACTGTCAGTGAAGGTTTGTGTGTTGCTATGACACTGAGCAGGCTTCAGTGGTGTTTCCAGACTGAAACAGAATAATGAAGAAAGACCTGATCATCCCCATCCACACATTGACCTATGGCCCACCACTGTTGGCTTCCTCTCCCAGTCCTGGTGGTAGCACAGATTGGCACAGTTTGCTCCACTGCCCATGAGGTGCCCATGAGAGGCTGAGTCGACAACCACAGTCAAGATCAACAGCTTAAACTCCATTCTGGGTCTATGGAAACAAGAACAACCTTCTGAAATGAGGTCACATGGCTATTTGGGACTGGGAGGATGCCTTTGTGATATGGATTGCACTCTGGATCCCGAGGGGGACTTTTAAACACAGCCACATAGCAGCTCCGGAAATTGTCATAGTGAGAAGGCAGGTTAAAAAAAAAAGCTTTTACTGGCTTGCTCAAAGGAGGCTGCGGGTAGATTGTGGGGTGGAAAACTCCTCTGGAAATGAAAAGTTTTTTTCCTTACATATGCATCATTTCTTCTGGTCCTGAAAGAAAACACAAAGCAGACGAGAGAAGGAAACGGAGACTAGCAGTCATCTTGTTGGTATTCCCACAGCACCCCCTCCTTAAGCACTTGCTGCCATCTCATCCAACTCCACTCAGTGTATTTCCACCCGGCAATGATGCAGAAATGTCTGCGTACTCCAGTTTGATTGTAGTCGGGCAACGTTTATGGCTTTGACGTTCAACTGAGCATGGCAGGACGTCTAGAAACAATTATAACCAGCACCTGCTCTGTCTGTGCTGTGGGCAGGCAGTGACGGATTCCCAGCCTCTGGAACACTAGTGTTCCCTCCCAGCTCAGGATAATGACGGTGACACTCGGCCCCCTTGTTGTCTGGGGAGCTCAAGGAGCTCTCCTCTGAAACCTCAACTTATGGGCATTTCTTTAAGTGAAGACATCAAATTAGTGACTGGAAAGGAAGGCGTAGGAGATGATTATTGGCCACAAGACAAGCCTCAACCGCCTCCAGAGAGCATGTCTCCTAAGTACCAAGTCGGCGGTGACAGCTAGGGGGCCCTGGGTCACCGGGTGGTGTTGAGCGGGGACTCTGGGGCCCCAGCGTTGGACGCTGGCGGGTGCAAGTTCAAGAGGGTCAGGGGCTGATGCCTCCCCATGCCCCTGCCCTTCCCCAGCAAGGGCGCTCTGGGGTGCTGGGTCCTTGAGGCCCCAGCTGGCGGGGCCGCCCACGGTCAAGGCTTCGGGCACAAGCGCGGGTGCGCTGAGGCCTGCGCCTTCCGGGGGTCTGGGCTCAAGCAGGTGGTCGCGGCGGCTCCGCGGGCGGGCGGGCGCCCAGCAGGATGACCGACGACCCCCGGCGCGTCGCCGGCACCCAGCGCCCGGGCGTAGAGGCTGGCGGGGGGGCTGCGCTCCGCTGCCGCCAGGGCCCCCTCCTTCCGCGCCCCCCCCCCCCGCGCCAGGTGAGCCCGGCCTGGGCCTCGGCGGGCGGCGGGGCTGCCCTCTCGCCGCCCTCCAGCGCCCCTCTCGCCGCCCTCAAGGGGCCGGGCCGCGCCGAGCCGGGTGGCTGCCGGCCGGGGCTGGGGGTTGGGAGGGGCGGGGGTCACGGGCGGGTCGCTCGTTCGGCCGCTGGCGGGGGGCGTGGCCGGGCGGCCGCGCGCGAGGCCGGGCCAGCGGCCGCCACGCCCTCGGGCTCAGACTCCGACTCCGGCTCGGCTTGCCCTGGCGGCGGTGGCGCCGTGAGGAGGAGTCCGCGCTCCTCTGTGGCGGCGGCGGCGGCCGGCTCCAGGCCGGGTTTTGGCGCCGCCCGCCTGCTGCCTCCTGGCGGCTCCTGAACTCCAGCCCCCTCTCTATCAGCCTCTCACTCCGTCTCAATACGTCTCAAGATGGCGGCCAATGTGGGATCGATGTTTCAATATTGGAAGCGCTTTGATTTACAGCAGCTGCAGGTCAGGCTTCTCTCTCGGCCTCTCGCTCGGGGGTGGGGGCTGCGGGCGGTCGGCCTCCCCGGGGGGGGCGCCGGGCTGCCTTGCCGCCGGGGAGCCGCGGCGGAGGGGAGGAGGGGGGTGCCGGGGAAAGCGGGGCCGACTCGGGGACAAGTCCCTCTCACTCCCCGGCCCCCATTGATAACTCGCTTGATCGGAAATTGATCCTCTTTGTTCAATTCATCGATCAGCCCAAGATGGCGCCGGGAGCCGCCGCCGCCACCGCTGCCCCTGGTGTCTGCCCCCTCCCCTGGCGCCCCCCCACCCCGGCCCCGAGCCGCCGCCGCCGCCGCGGGACCGGGGAGGGGGCGGCACTGGGCGCCCGCGGGGTGCGCAAAAAAAACAAAAAAAAAAAGAACTTGAGGAAAGTTGTGTTTTTCTTTGCTGTCTCATACCCTGTATTCTTTTATCTCCTCTCTGAGATCCTTCTGTAAGGGGATGTCCAGTGCACTGCAAATATGTTTTGGGTCTATACCCGGCCGTCCCCTCTCATTCTCCATCATAAGATTTTTTTGTTCTCATGATGCCTGTTGCCTTATCCCTTTGAAACTTTGTGATCACACAGGCTGGTATGCTTCCTCCATGTGGGCTCTGTTGCTTCTGAGCTAGATGGTTGCTTCTTTACCTTCAAGCCTTTAAGACCCCACACGCTATATCTTTTGGTAGCTGGACACCATCGGCTTTCTTCATCACATTTGCTTATGCAGCCGCTTTGTGGTCAGTGATGGTGTAGGGAAGGTGAGCATCGTTTAATGCCAATTTAATAGAACAATGTTCTTGCAATGAACGAGTCCTTGAGCGGAGGCCCTATGTCCATCTGCTACCTTAATACTAAATCTATAAACATATGGACATAGATCTATTTCCCCATGCCCCTTTGTAAATATATGTACATGCCTTTATTTAGACATCTATAACTGGCCCTTGCTTCCCAGCTCACTCTTCTATACCCTTTGATTTTCCTCTTGTGCCCACTGTCATGCTCAGTCTTCCTTTGGGTTTCAGTAATTCCTCTTGGTTACATTACCCTTGATCACGCCCTACCAGGCCTCCTGCATCCCCCTCACCACCGAATTCCATCACTTTTTGTTCCCTTGTCTCTGGAATTCTTAACACCACTACCTTTCTTCCCACCTCCCTCTCTCGCATGTCCTCCAGGATGTGCTAGTTCCGTTTTTTTTTCTCCTCCAGATTGTTCGTTCAGCCTATCTTATTTAGACAGACCTGTAGAGGCAATAACATGCACAAAAACAAGAAAGAACAAAACCAAGCAGCAAAATAAACAAAACAACAAAAATCCAATTACAATAAAAGAAAACAAAGGTCAACAAGATAGAAAAGCTCATAGATAGTTTAAGGACTATGTGTTGGCCTTTAGAAGTGTTTTCTAGTCCAGTCTTTTGGGGCACCAAACCCTGACCCTAAAGTCCACCTTTAGCATTTCCTTGGGATCTTGCTGCTCCTTTTACTTGCTCTTCTGCTGTACCCCCTTAGTGTTATGCCTCGGTGTAGAGAGATCAGTTTGGGGGTAATTCCCACACTGTGTCTCCAGTGTTGTCCCCTCTAGGGCTATGGGTCTTTGAGGGACGTTGTGTCTCGTCGTGGGGCTGGCCATGTGGTCTTCTATGTGAACTGACTTCTCTGAGTGGGAACATCATCCTCAAGGTCTGGTGGGACAGGATGTGCTCCACTCTCCCCTTCTCCCCTTCATCTCTGTGTGCTCTGATCAGATAATGTCTCTGTCCAGGAGATGCAAATTCAATGCTATCCTCTGAAATAAAATCTTTGGGAGGGGTTGTGGGGAATATCTGCTCAGATCTTTGGTGTGTCCAGGAGAGAGGGACTGCTCGGCTGGGCACAGCCACGAGGGGCTCAGAACTCTGGCTCCAGAAAATGGTTGTAAGTTTGGCTTTGTTTTTAACCAGTTGTGTGCCTCTGGGTCAACACCTGTGTTTTTTTGAGTTAGTTTTCTGATCCGAAAAGTAAAGGTACTCCATTGTCCAGACTCCCATGTCACCAAGTGATCGATAGGGGCTAACCAGAGCCTGATTCAAATAGTGTGGATCTGTTAGGTGCCTTCTAGACCTGGGGTGGCGATTCGGAGCCCAGGACAACAATAATGTCCGAGAGGTGATATAGGTGGCTCCAAATTGAAACAGGAAGACCACTGTGGAGATTTTGTCCTTCCACTGATGGCCACAGGCCACCGCCTCACGTCCTGCAAAAACAGTTTCCATGGCTCAACAGCCAAGCCAGGGGCCAGTGCCATAAAAATCATATGGCTAACTGGGACAAAGGGCAGACAGATATTTTTTATCATGATGTCTTGAGAAACCCACCTAACCTCCATGCAAATCTTCTGGTGTGAGTTATTTTTGGAAGCAATCATATGCTGACAGTAATTCAAATCTTTCCTTTTGACAATTTGCCTGTACTCTTTTCTGAACCTGAGAAGGTAATCCCTGTGTCCACTAAGAAATTGACTGGCTGGCCTCCTACTTGGACAGTTAGCCTGGGATCCTGGGGACCAAGTGAAACAGAGCACTGACACCTTCATTCAGCTTCTTCAAGCATTATTGTCTCTTGCTTGGGATTTTCTAGGTGTGGATGAGGCCCGTCCTCTCTATTGGAGGGTTGTCTGCTTCTCCTGGGGTATTCAAGGCACTGATTTTTCCAATGTCCTTCTTTCCTGCAGTAGGCACATTGATCCTGCCCCATGGCTTGGCGGTGCCCACAGGTCAGTCTCTCCGTAAGTGGGCCATGCTCTCCTTTTCCTGAGTCTCTGGGGTCTCTCATGGCAATTACTAGTATTTTAACTAGTTTCTTTGTCTCTGTCGTGGTAGGATCATCTCTGTTGTTACACACCCGCTGAGCCACTTGTACCAAATCACTAAGATTTTTCCCGTCAAACCCTTCCCACTTCTTTTTCATGTCTGAGGCAGACTGAGTAATAAAGGCAATACTTATTGCCCTCCTGTTCTCGGGGCCTCCAGGCCGTTAGGGATATAAAGCCCGTAGGCTTCCATCAGTCACTCTAAAAAGGCACGCAGACATTCTCTTGTAAGAGCCTGAAAATTCTCACTGACCTTAGATAAATTCATAGGTTTTCTAGCTGTTCCACTGAGGGCCTGCAAGAGAAACTGGTGATACCTGGTTAGGCCTTCTGTGCCTTGCAAGGAGTTTGGATCTCACATTTTTCGTGCAGTGGCAAAAAGAGTTTCCCTCACATGGGGAGTGCCTGCTGTCTGACCATCATGTCCATTGACTGCTTACTGGGCCTCTCTCTGGCAGGGCTACTGTACCTGTGTTGTGAACAGCACCTGGAGAAGTTGCTGGCAATTTCTGGAGGTGGGCTAATGCATATGGAAAACCGTTTCTATCAAGGAATCAGACCTGCTTTGTCAGAAAAAGGGATTTTGTTGATTCCAATTATACAAATCACTGGAATACAAGGGGATATATACCCAAAAAGGGACTCAGGGGTCTTCCCCAGGTGTTGGGGCTGCTTGCCTTGAGTGTAGAATGGCTGCTGCCAAATCATCCTTCTTGGGGGGTGGGGCGGTCGAGATCCCATACCAGCCCTAGTGTATGTTGGGGTGTGGACTCAGAAAGGAGTTATGAGTATTTCTCTCTCTCCAGCCCCATGCACCTGACAGGGTGGCAGTGATAATGAAGGGTCGTAAGCTAGTTCTCCCACTCCCAGAGTCCTCCTGCAAAAAGGAATAAAGCCGAGACAGAGGGGTATGGGGAGGGGTTGGGGAAGGGCAGCCTCCACCTTAGTGGTTTTAGGACCTTGGGTCTATTTTTTTTCTGGTCCTGCCATGTTTCCTGAAATCTTGAAACAAGAACCCTTTCTGTTGCAGGAGGAAGTAAGTCTTTTGTTTATGCTGGCTTATTAGTGGCAATGTCATTCCACGCATCAATTTTAGGGATCAGATAGGGATGTCCTGGTTCCCCATAAACATAACTATGAACTCTGAGAAATAGGGGAAGGGAAAACGAGTCTTGCATGGGCAAATCAGGAACTCCTTCTGTCCAATCACCTTTAAACAAATTGCGGAGTCTCCAGGCTTTAGGGCTGAAACTACATTCTCTTTGTGAGCGCCTAGAGCAGGGGTCCTCAAACAATAGCCTGTGAGCCACATGCGGATAGCCGAGGACCTTGATCCTGTCCGCCGAGTGTTTGTGCCCCGTTTGTTTGTGTGTTTTTTTTAAACTTCAAAATAAGGTATGTGCAGGAAGCATAGGAATTTGTTCATAGTTTTATTGAAACGATAGTTCGGCCCTCCAACTGATCAGAGGGACAGTGAACTGGTCCCTGTTTAAAGAGTTTAAGGACCCCTGGCCTAGAGAAATCAGAAATCCGTAGTTCTGGGGAGAGCACTCCTGTTAAGGAGGTTTCCTTTCTAAGCAAGCCCAGACAGTGGCAATTGGATCTCGGTGCACCTCGAAATGTTGTAGCCACTCTCCATTCCCAGAAAGAAAACTACTCCGACCACTGGCAAGTTCAACAGAAAAAGTTATTTTTCCTGAGCAGCCCCAGTCTAATTGTCCAAAGGTTTTTATACTTTTGCAATGTGCAGGTGTGCAAGCAGGCAGAGTAGAGAAGCAGGGTGTTGCAGTTAGTCATTCTTAGTTGAACAAAGACTGCTCTGGTCGCTCTCGCGAATCTTCTGAGCATCCATATCCTTTGGGACATTCCCTTGGGCACATCTGCACAGCCTACCTCCCCTATATCAGCTAGTTCATTTACAGTTCATAGCTACTTTATTTACTTTACATGGTGCCTTCTGTCAGCTCATAATGGCTTCACTCTTGTCAAGGCTGTTTAAGCTTTTCCCAGAGATCCTATATAGCCGCCATTGTGGCCATGGGGAAACGGGGCCTGTGACCCTGGCCAAGATGGTGCCCACCAGCCCAAACATGTGGAAGGGCACTGCCTAGGGAGCTGGTTGAATAGACCTGGGAGTTAGCCCTGCCTTGTCCTGGGAGCCAAATATTTCCCTTTTCCCCTCCATTCCCTTTCTCCTGGCTTTTCAAACAAGCTGCTTTAGCCCTATAATGCCCAGCACAACATTTTTATAACATTTAATTGAAACTTATCTAGTACCAAACTTATAAATTATCAATGTGACAATTTGGTTACATTTCAAAAACATTGCACGTTTTATATATTTGAATGCCATATATACATATTGATAACTATGAAAGTAAAGAATAAAAATGTTTAAAATTATTTCCTGAATTTAAAACTTGAGGCGTTATAGTGTTAGTGTTCTACCAGTGTAGGTTTGTTCCTTGTTACAGGCTGGTTTTCCGTGGCCCAGGCTTAGGCCAATGGCATATGGAACCCTTCCTGTGTAACTGTTACCTTTAGGCTTTCAGTGTTGCTGCTTAAGGCACTTTTGGGGAAAGCTCTTACTACACAGTTCCACTGCCACGATGTTCCAGACAGAAATTCCAATTCCCTTAAGGTTCCCTGAGCTTCCAGATGCCCCTTCCCTTCAGAGATTTGAGAGTCTGCTCCCGCCAGCAGGCATCTTGGAGGGCCGTGGGGCCATTCCAAGCAGTGGTTCTCCTAGCTTGTCTAGAATAATGGTTGGACTTAAAGTCGACCTCAGTGAGTTGTCTTTGATCCCTTACTTCTTGCTGGGGCATCTTCCTGAGGCAACAGATTCAGGGCAATAAAGGGCTCGCTCTCAAGTGGGGTTTATTGACCTTGAGGCAGCAAGCTCTACATAGCCTTCTTTTGTGCTTTCTAGATGGGACTTAGCAGCTTCATACTCAGGAATTGCCCCCTTGCATGAATCCTGTCCAATTGGGATAGAGTTGACACAGAGGCTAGACAAACAAAAGCTGATACACTATGCAACTTTATTTGAGAAAGGAGAATGGTGGCCAGAGAATGGTACACTTTCCCTTCTAACCCTGATTCACCTGGAACAGTTTTGTAAAGTGATTGGAAAGTGGGCCGAAATGCCAGAAGTTACAGCATTTCTCCTTTTGAGGAGCAGTAGAGACCTTCATCCCCAGTGCACCCAGGAACCCCCTAAGGCAGGCATCCTCAAACTGTGGCCCGTGGGGCACATGTGGCCTGACGACATTTATCCCACCCTCAGGGTGTTTTTGCTGCCTCTGCATGTCCTACTTAGTAGCTGATTCGTGCAATGTGCATAGGAATTTGTTCATAGTTTGGTTTTTTTTAACTATAGTCTGGTGCTCCAACGGTCTGAGGGACAGTGAACTGGCCCCCTGTGTAAACAGTTTGAGGACCCCTGCCCTAAGGGATCCTGGACTTAGGGGTTACTAATCTCCCAGCCCTGAAACATCCCTGAACATTCTACCCGTTGTAGGAGGCACCATGGGAATTTGGTCTCTGGGTAATTTACAAGTCTTTTATTCAATTTGAAGCCAAGAAAATTAAAAATGACTCAGACACTTACTTTCTTTTGATCCCTGTTGACTCCCGCTGTAGTATTCCAATATTACAATTTAACGCTATAACGCATGACCTTTTCATTCCATTCAATTAAATGTGTGTGTATAGATAGATAGATAGATAACTATGAAAGTAATTAATGAAAACAAAATTTGTTTGACCAAAGTTAATAATTGAGGGATAATAGGATTAAATAGAAGCATGGTTCTTAGCAGTGGGTCCAAACATTAGGATCATGAATGAAACAGTGATCTCAGTGCACCCAGTAGTTCCCAAACCCTGTACCCTCATTGGGGAAATTGTGGATGCTTTTACTCCCGTGCCTATACTTAGAACGAACAAACACACATGCCTGATAATCCTAAGATTTTTTTTGTTTCCTGTGACACTCACCTAATTTCAAGGGCACTGCCACCTCACAAGCCTAGCCTTGTCTCAGTTAAACTGTTCACCCTCTTGTCCGTTTGTTTGTTTTTCCAGTTCTCAAGTTACCAAGCCCTCTGAACCAAGTGTGCCACCTCTAGGACCACCATCTCCTGGACCACCTCAACCTTATCCATCCTAGACCTGAATGGACAACCCCTCCCAGCAGAGTAGAAAGGGTATGGACCCAAAGCCCCACTTCACCCTTTTGCCAGCAGGAAGGACCTAAAGATGTCGTCGCCTTGTACCCCAAAGATTTGGGTCCATATCTCTTCAGGGTGTAAATTTTAGGTAGCTAGCATAGGGACTAGGTTGTCCATGATACATGCTCAGAGGGCCAAGCTAGCCACCCAGGAAAGAGTGGCACACCGAGCATGCTCAGAGGTCCAGGTTTCCAGTCAGGAAGGCCAGGTACACCTGGGTGGGTGCTGCACCCACATTGACCCACCTAGGCCAAGTAAATTCAATTCAGCCACTGGGGTCCACCAGGGTTGCCTACCATGCCTCCCTATCTCTCCTAAAACACAATTGGATCACAAACCTGGCTTTGGCGTGAATTCTTTCTCATGCAGAGCCAAGGACCAAGGTATATCTGTCCACAGAGAGAAAAACCTAGGAAAGCTCTTTGGAGGCAGCAGCACTGCACATGAGTGGCTATTGGATACTGTTTAGATGCATGGCTTTCTATTTGGAACTTTTTTTTGTCTCACCTGAATGGAAAGGAAGAGGTAATACTTCTGGATCACACAGTATCCATGTCCACAAATGAGCTGCTCATTCCACAGTCCTGGCAGTGCCTTTTGAAAACCCTCTGCTTTAGAATGTCACTCCTTGAAGATGGCAGTGGGAGTGGCTGGGGCCAAGTATGCTGCCTCTTACTCCCAGTTGCAGGTTTCTGGATGCTGATTGTATCTCTTACAGCATCAATTAGTGGGCTTGTTGTCTGCCTCAGGCTTTGTTCACAGAGATCCTCCAGCTAGGTGGTGGTGTGTGCGCATAAGCAGAGGCTTCCTGCCAATCCCCCATGAGTAGTAGAGCTCCCATGGTGTGGACTCCATGAAAGCCGTGCTCCAGCCAGCAGGATTACAAAGGAGGGTGGGCCCGGCAGGACAGGAGGGCCATTGCCCCTATGGAATGACCTCAGAACCCCGCCTCCCTCCCTGTCCAGCTCCTGGGACTATGGGCCCTAAGCTTCATGCCTGACTCAGGAATAGACACAGGGTGAGGCAACTCCAGGAGGTGATTTTGCTGATCTAATCCAGCCTGAGATCATCCTTGCATGTGCCCTCTGTCCAGACCTTTTTTTAAATTGTTCATGCAACACTAACCACAATGCATATATACATCGGTTGTGTAAAGCACATTTGTACATTCATTGCCCTCATTATTCTCAAAATATCCACTCTCCACCCCACCCAAGCCCCTGGCCTCAGCTCCTCATTTTTCCCGCTCCATTCGAGCTACCCTTGATAATTTACTAATTATTTTCTCATATCTTGCACTGTCTGATGTTCCTTCACCCACTTTTCTGTTGAGGTTAAATGTAGATCCCTGTATACGGTTTCCGTTTTCCAACCTACCCTCTCTCCACCCTTCCCGAGTCTGCACTCATAACACTGGTCCTCAAGGGCTCATCCACCCTGGATTCCCCATGTTTCCTGTTCCTATCTGTCCAAGTGTACATTCTCTAGTCTAGCCTGATTTGTAAATTAGAATTGGGATCATGATAGTGGGAGATAGGAAACATGTAGGAACTAGGGGAAAGCTGTGTTTCATCGTTATTATCTGGTACCTGTCTTGGTTTATCTCCTCCCTGACACCCTTCTGTTAGGGATGTCCAGAGGACTGTAAATGGGCTTTGTGTCTGTACCCAGCACTCCCCGCTCATTCGCAATGATAAGATTTTTTTTGTTCTGATGATGCCTGCTACCAAATCTTTTCAAAACCTCATGATCACACAAGCTGGTGTGCTTCTTCCATGTGGGCTTTGTTTCTTCTGAGCTAGATGGGCACTTGTTTTCCTTAAAGCCTTTAAGACCTCACATGCTATATATTTGATAGCTGGGCACCATTAGCTTTCTTCACCACATTTGCTTATGTACCTGCTTTGTGTTCAGTGATCGTGTAGGGAAGGTGAGCATCATAGAATGCCAATTTAATAGAACAGTATTTTTGCAACGAGGGAGTCCTTGAGCAGTGGCCCAATGTCCATCTGCTACCTTAATACAAAACCTATAAATATAGGGACATAGATCTATTTCCCCATGCTCATATATTTAAATATGTACATGCCTTTTTTTAAACCTCTATAATTGACCCTTGCTTCCTAGCTTGCTTTTCTATTCCCTTTGATTTGCCTCTTGGGCCCACTGCCATGCTCACTTTTCATTTGTGCTTCAGTAATTCAGTAATTCCTCTTGGTTCCATTGGTTCCATTTCCCTTGATCACTCCCTACCAGGCCTCCTACATCCCCCTCACCACCGATTTGCATCACCTGTTCTTCCCTTTTCTCTGGGTTTCTTAACACCACTACCTTTCCCCACACCTCCCTCTCTCCCATGTCTCCCCAGAAGTGTTGGTCCTGTTTTCTCTCCTCCAGATTGTTCGTCCAGCCTATCTTATTTAGACAGACCTGTAGATGTAATAACATACACAAAACAAGACAGAGCAAAACCAAGCACTAAAAGCAACAAAACAACCAAAATCCAATGACAATGAATGAAAACAACTCAACAAGAAAGAAGTGGCTCATCGTTAGTTCAAGGTCGGTTTGTTGGCCTTTAAGAGTGTTTTCCAGTCCAGTCTGTTGGTGTATCAAGTACTGGCCTCAAAGTCATCCTTTGGCATTCCCTGGGGACCTTGATGCTTCGTTTTCTTGCTCTTCTGCTGTACCCCCTTAGTGTTATGCCTCGGTGTGGCAGGATTAGTTGGGGCGCATTTCCCACACTGTGTCTTCAGTGTTGTCCCCTCTAAGGCTATGGGTCTTTGAGGGGTGTCTTGTCTCATCGTGGGGCTGGCCATGTGGTCTTCTATGTGGACTGGATTCTCTGAGTGGGAACATCATCCTCAAGTCCTGGTGTGCCAGGATGTGCTCCACATTCCCCTCCTCCCCCTTCATCTGCTCCATGTGCTCCGATCAGATATGTCCCTCTCTCAGAGCTGCAGATTCACTGCCACCTTCTGAAATAAAATATTTGGCATGGGAAGGTGAGTTGGGTGGGAGGATCTGCTCAGATCATTTGATGGTTCAGGATAGATTGACTGTTCGGCTGGGGACAGGTATGTGGGGCTTAGGGCTCTGGCTCCCAACACTGGTTGTGAATATGTCTTTGTTGTTAACCAGTTGTGTGCCTGTGGGTCAACACCTGTGTCTTTTTGAGTGAGTTTTCTCATCTGCAGAGTAAAGGTAATCCATTATCCAGACTCCCATGTCACCAATTGATTGAGAGGCACTAACCAGAGCCTGATTGAAATAGTGTGTACCTGTCAGGCGTGTTCTAAAAACACCTTAAAAGTCGTAAAAACACTATAAATGCCTTAAAAACCCTAAAACGTCTAAAATATTTCTAAAATGCTAAGACCACCCCTAAAGACCCTCTAAAACATCTTAAGACCATTAAATACATGGTAAAAGGCTTTCTAAAACACCCTAATGCGCCATAAGTCTTAAAAAAAACTCCTTACGTCCCGAAAACATAATAAATGCCCTAATATTATGCAAATGCCTTAAAACGCAAAATAAAGAACACGTGAAGCCCTAAAAACACGCTAAAAGTCTTTTAAAACCCCAAGAACATCCCTACAAAGCAACCCGAAGCACTATAAAACCCTGTAAAAGTCCAACAGCCTAATAGACATGAATTCACCATGAAAGCAAAAAATAATCCAACAAAACCCTAAAGCCCTGAAAACCAAAACCTAATCCCCCCAAACACTCTAATGCCTTAAGAAGCACCCTAAAATTTTAACAAAACACTAAAAGCCATAAAAACACATATAAGCCTAATAAACACCCTTAAACACTAAAATCACCCTAAAAGCCTTAAAATGTCTGAAAAGCCATAATATTCCCTAAAATTCAAATAACACTCTGAAGCCACAAATAACACACTAAATGCCTCCCAAAACATGTGGAACTTCCAAATCATATCCCTAGAAGATTCCCAAACCATGAACTTCCAAAACCACATAAATGCCCTGAAGACAACATGAAAGCCCCAACAAAACATAAAATGCTGGGGAAAAACACATAAAATATTTTAAAATACCCTAAAATCTCTAAGAAACCCTGTAAGATCACTAAAAACACCCCTACCTGCTAAAAAATACCTATACACTCCAAAAAATCACCCCTAAATCCCTTAAAAACTCCCTTAAACCTTATAAAACACCCTTAAAGCCCAAACCACCCTAATGCGCAAAAAAATTAAATGACCCCAAATGACCTTAAAGCCCTAAAAATCACATGCCACAAAAAAATCCTAAATGACCCCAAAATTCCAACTCAAAGCCAGCCTACAAGTCTTTTATGAGAACAGTTTTATCTTTCTACCAAGGAGAAGTTTGTAGGTTCAACCCCTGACCTATGCCCTTACCATATGAAGTTAGTAATCAGTGGTTTTGCAATTCTTTGAAGAAAGATGAGGGTAATTTTATCAGGAGTGAATTAAACTTGTCTAGTGCCTTGAGTATAACTGATAACTGTACTACATTGAGTCGTCTGGTCAAGGAGCATGGGATATTATCCCATTTGCTGAGGTCACACTTGATTTCTTGTAATTTCTGTAGTTTTCCTCATATAAATCTGTTGTTTTTTTATTCAAGTATAGATATAGATATTTTCATTTACGCTTGGCTATTGTAAATGGTACTACCTGAAAATGTGTATTTCATTAATTATTATTTCTTGATCTATTTCTTCATCCTTCGAAATATTATCAGTTTGTTGTGGTAGATAAACATTAGGACTTTGCATAACTTAGAAATATTACATTTCACAGAAAAATCATATTAATTATGTCGACAGAGCTATAAAAGGAATGTTGCCCTGAATATCTTCAGATATGACAGCTGTTTCATTGAGAAATTAAGCCAGACAGACACAATGTGATGTAAATTTTGTTATTTTCTTGTGGGTTCCTTCACTCTTCCAAAAAAATTAGGTTCATGAGCCCCTTGGGGAATGAGTTTGAGTTCAGATCAGATGTCTATTTATATATTTGAGTCCTGAAGCCCATTTGATGGACTGTTCTGTTGCTTCCAAAGTAGTCAGTCACTTCCCCACCAATTAGAGAATTTGTCCGAAGCAAAAGTAAAAGTGTGGCGTACGACATTTGACTGCACACCATCTAAAATCACACTCTCATTTGGTGTTGGCAGTTTTACTTGTATTTCAATTGTAAACTACACTTCAGAGTTCAGGCTAGTGAAAACGTTTCAGTGGAAAAAATTTGCACACAACTACGTGCAGTTTGTGATTCTGTTGTTCCCAAGCAAGGCTATGAGGACAAAGATGCACAAGCATGGGGGGCACTGCAGACAATGTGTGAAAGTTTCCAGGAGCTCAGGGGTGGACAGTGGCTGCTAATTCTCCCGTGCTGGCAGTGAGCTATGTGGGAGGGCTTTGTGTGAGGTCCCTGTGGGGTCTCTGAGAAGTCTCCATAAAGGATGCTGAGAACTTCATATGAAGTCTCTGTGCGAGGCCTCTGAGTGTCTCTGGAAGTCTCCAAGGAAGTATGTGTGTGAGGTTTCTCTCTCGGGTATGTGTGAGTGTCCTTGTGAGATGTCTGCTGAATTGTGGGGGGTGGGGGGCAGTTGTTTCGCTGAGGTCTCTGCAGGTCTGAGTGGGCTTCCCTTTGTTTGACCTCACAGCACCATATAAGAGGACCTGGTGGCAGGGGAAAGGGAAGGGGCTTGGTCCATGCACCCCTTGCTGTTCTTTCAGGGTCTTCTCTCCATCTCCGTGCACTTACCTAGCACGAACGGTAGGGTTCAGCAGCGGGTAGTCCGGTGTCCAGCTCTTCACTCTCTCTAGGAACACACCCAAGCTACCTGCTACCCAAGAGGCCCCAGATCCAGGCTCTGCAGATCAAGAATCTGATTTTTTACTGCCACAGTCACTCCAGAGGCTGCCTTGGCACAATCAGGACTCCAGAAACAACATCATGCTGCTGTACCAGCAGTCTCTGGGGCCTATGTCCACTTCCCTCCTCCACCATTGGTGTCAGTCCCCACCCACCCCACACACACACTTGGTGTCCTGACTGAGGCATGGAGGTCAAGGCTCAGTGGATGTCTTCCTCGCCATCCTTTACTGTTTAGTTCAGTAAACAGTAAACCCTGGCCCACCAGGGGTGTTCTTTTAAGCACATGAGAATTTACTCTAGCGGATCAACTAATCATATTTTGGGGGGCCCTCCTGCCTTCTTCTATAATCTGGTGCCCAGGAAATAAAACCCTGTGTTAGAAGCACAGAGGAAACACTGACCACTATTGAACTGGTTTCCCTTATCAAGACAGGTGATGTCTAATCTCCGTGCACATCCTGATTTCCCAGGAGTCTCTAGGGGAAGGGAAGGCTGCTCCCAGTTGTGACTTTCTTTGCAGCACTCAGTCCTTAGAAGCCACTCTCTCCGGAGAACATTCCTAGAGCACGTGCACGCGTGTGTGTGTGTGTGTGTGTGTGTGTGTGTGCGTGTGTGTGAAGATCACCAGCCTGGGGTCATGTTTCCTGAGAACATTCCTAGAGTGTGCGTATGAGTGTGTGTGTGAAAACCACCAGCCTGGGATCATGTTTCCTGAGAACATTCCTAGAGCGTGTGTGTGTGTGTGTGCATGTGTGTGTGTGTGTGTGTGTGTGTGTGTGTGTGTGTGTGAAGACCACCAGCCTGGGGTCATGTTTGCTGAGAACATTCCTAGAGCATGTATGTGTGTGTGTGCGCACGCGTGTGTGTGCATGTGAAGACCACCAGCCTGGGGTCATGTTTCGTGAGAACATTCCTAGAGCGCGGACGCGTGTGTGTATGCATGTGTGAAGCCCAAAAGCCTGGGGTCATGTTTCCTGAGTCCTGGCACCCTGTTATTGACTCATCCCCACTCTACCCCACCCTGGCTATCAACTCATCCTTCCCCCAGTCAGGAGATGGAAATCAAGTAAAATAACAGTTTGTCGCCCCACTAAAGATAGTATTGAGAAAGTAACCTTCCCTGCTTGAAAGCTGTGCCTTTGCTATCCAACCCAGTGCTCTCTGTAGGAGATAAAGTTCTGCTGTGGGGGCAGCTAGCTAAAGCTGGGGTGAAGCACCTGGCCGATTCCCCTTTGTAAGCCTGTGTTAGCTCCGCTTGTGTCTTGCGTCATTTCTGGGGATCCTCATGCTCTTTGGCCCCCTTTGCTACGTCCAACGCTTCATATTCTTCTTCACTGTATCCTTCCCTACCCTGTGTCCATGGTGCCTAACCATTAGTGGTTATTACACAGACACTCATCCTGTACCACTCAGCCTAAGCTGTTGCTCCTTCTCCGGGTTTATATACAGAGGAAGGCATGTGAGCTGTGAACCGGATTTTCCCTTGGTGCAGTGGGTGAGCAGAGGCCCCCGCTGGCAGCCTCCCTAGCAGTTCCCACCCACATGTGTCAGACCTGGGACTTCCATCCTGGAGGTTACCCTAGGCTGGGAGAGAGGCAAAGGTAGCAAAAGATGTCATTTCACATTTTGTGACAGGTGTATTGAGGCGGAACCTCCATGCCAAACTTGGCAGCCTTCATCAAATGCACATGTGGGACTTAGACAGGCCGCCACATGTCTCATGCCTGCTTGGTACCATGAGACGCTACTTTGGTCTAAACCTCTTCTGGACCCTCGATGGAATTTCTTGGCTGGATTGCGCCTCTCAAAACCTATCAACTGCAGCCACATAACGTTGAAGACAAAGTAATGGCACCAGGGAACATTCTTCACTGTGTTGGGACCTTCTGAGGTTTTCACAGTAGGGGTGTTACCATAAATCATAAGAGGTGCAAAATGAAGAACTTGGGATGGAAGTGGGTGGGAAACACTGCTGAAAACCTCCTCCAGAGCCCTGCCCTTTGAGAAGTCAGAGCTAGCACTCAGAGAAGGAGACGCAGTATCTAACATAGTTAAAGGTATATTATGCCAACCTCGTCAATGAACTCATGTGGGGTTAATTGAAGGGCAGGGAGATCAATGGCTCTGTGAGCCTAGCCTTTCTGGTCTCTTGCTCTCTGATAGTGCCACCAGGGTGGATATGCATTTGTTAGGTCCCTAAAGCAGCTGGAAAGACTCATTTCCTGGGACATCCCTGAGGAGAAGCCGCATGGACCTACCCTGTTGCAGCCCTGGTTTCTGCAGCAGCCTCATGGAGAACCTGCCAGCGCACGGACTACAATTTCCTCCTGCAGTCATTGTCTCCCCGTGTGTTTTTGGATTGTGAGGAGGACTTTGTAGATTGGTGTCAGACACATGGGATACTATTGGACTGGTGGTCTTAGATTGAACTGGGTTGGGATGCTTTTCAATGTTCACTTAACCTTTATATAAAACTCATAAAATATGAGTGTGTGAATTTTGTTTCTCTAGTCTACACAGACTAACACACATGACACCCCCTCTAGATCCCGCCATGCAGCACAGAAGTCACACTTTAATGTAGGAGGGGGAAAATCTCTATTATGGAACAATGAATATCATGGCTGAGAGAAGCCATTAGCCTGTGCAGAACAGGCTAAAGTGGCTGGCATGGATACTTTCCTACTAATCAGAGCAGAAGAAGCGTCTTCTAATTTGCCAGATAAGACATATTCTCGAAGACAGTGACGTGGGCAGTGGTAAGGGTAACTGGAGTAAGCCCACCTCCTCCGCCTCTGCTGCTGCAAGCTGACTGGGCACACAAACACCCTGGGGGGCAATGCCTGAGTGTGGCTTCTGATATTGAATCCCCTGAACGGACAGAAATTTGTGAATACATCCCTGATACAGGTGCTCGTGGTGGGAAGGCTCTGGCAGTCAGGTATCGCCTGGTGGAGGCAGGGTCTCACACTTGCCACTCTCCTGTGTTCTACAAAGAAAGGAGCCCTGCAGCTGGAGGAACATCCATTAACTGAGGCCTGCGCTTCTTTTCGTGGACATAACGTTGACGCAAGATACTCCTGATGACAGCCTGGTGTCCCCTCTAGGACTTGGCCAACATCTGTCGTGAGCACCTGAGCCTCCGTGACCTTGTTAGGAGACACTGGTTGTCTTTGAAGGGGCCCAAGGCTGTGACCACAGGGTAATACGGGCTTTCCTTTTTGCAAAGGATCACCGTGTCCTGTAGATTATTTGCTGGAGCAAATCCACTGGACAAAGTGCTTCCTCCATTTTTTGCAGTGGCCCTCAGCAGGAAGCTGTCCCTTCTCTGGTGGGAGCTTTGAGGACTTGATCTCAAGGCACTCAGCCAATGCCTTGTCTTGCACAGGCTGGCTTAACCCACAGACTTGGGAGATGCCTCTTCCTGCTAATCCTTTTCCATGCTCTTCTGGATTAGGCCATTTATGGGTCTCCCTCTTGTCAGTGGGAACAGCATCCTTCCTTCTCCTTGTCGAGGGGTCCTGAAGGTTGGGGCTTTTGAGCTTCTGCTGCCCCATGTAACTTGCTCTAGCCACCACGAAGCCACTTGGCCCTTGACATATTGGCTTATCCCCAGTGAACAAATGCTGGGGGTGGCAATGGACCACCCGAGAAGGCAAAGCATTGGTGGCAGTGAGCACATCAGTGGTACAGTCCTGAAGGGGCCCGTCTACAGGACAGCATGGAGAACCACCCTCTGCCTCTACGTCCACCTGGAGCTTAATCTCACTGCACACTCGTGCTGTAAGGCTTGGCTTTTCAGGAACTGGAGCACACTTTCCAGGTAGCAGGAAACTTTTACTACATCCTAGAGCCTCGAAGCACCCCCGGTCCACATCATTGGTTTGAGATTTTGCCAGCACACTGGTTTTGAAAGTGTCTAGCTCTATTGAAGAAGACTTCTTGACCACCACCAACCCTGTCTCTTTGGCTCTTGAAGATGGGCATTCAGAGTTCACTTCCAATCTGGGGCCTCCTGGGGCACAACTAGCACCCTCTTTCCTTGACCCCTTGCTGGTCAGTACTGGATTTGAGGTTTGCTCTAGGCTCTCTCTCTGGACACTTTCATTCTGGAAGGTTCTGCCAAGGATACTGGGCATGAAGGCTGGAAACGGCTGCCTGAGGGCCAATGAGCATCCACTGTCATTATCAAGTGGGGGGTAGGCTGGGGTTCCCTGAACAGGCTCCTCTGTAGGGGAGCAATCAGCAAAAGGACTCTCCAGGGTAGGGCTTGATTTCTTTGTGGTCACTCTCTCTCCCCAGTCTGCCTGACAGGGTTCTCCCAGGACTTGACAGCCTCAGTTACTTGGTTAGTTGAAGACTTAGGGGTGGCTAAGCAGGTGGACTGTGGAAGGGACATTGCGTTGTCTTTTCTTGTCCTACAGAGGTTTGTGGGCTCAAGGACTTTGAGGGGCATGCACCACCTCTGCCTCATTTGGAGCCTTACGATATGCGAGTTCAGTACCTGTTGAGTGCCCGGGCTGAGAAAGGAAAGGCTCTGCGTTGTGTTCAGGAGATCTCCCAGCTCTCCCCAGGAGGCCACATTGACAACACGTGGATGGGTCAGGGAAATAGACAAAGCATGCGTGGTCGCAAGACATGAACGGCAAACAATGCCAGGGATCTGATCCTTTCTAATCTGCTCCACCTTCCTGCACATGTGGACATTCAGGGTGTTTTCCAGTAGGATTTTGTTTGGACCCCTTAGGGTGTAAGTTCCTGTGCTAATCCCCTTGTGTATCCTCAAATCACTTAACTCCTTTGAGTCAGCTCCCGGAGTTCCTTTTGGGCAGTAGTTTCCTGATCCACGGATAGATAGATTACATTTGGATATTTTCCTCAAGTAATTCCCTTGTCCATTGACCGAGTTGTTCCTCAGCTGGACACCGGCTCTGCAGCACGCAAGCGACGGTCCAGGGTGTGTGCATCTTCCTGGGGACACCGTCTTCATTACATTCTTCCCCTGCTTGTCTCCAGGTGTGGAGCAGGAACATTCGGGCTGCTTAATATCCAGACAAGTCCCTGGCCATTTTTCCTGAGGTTGCTTTAGTGTCATAGACTCAAGAGTCCCATTGCCAAGGGGCCCCTGCAATTGAGGGAAGTTCTCTTGGCGGTGGAGCTCCGATTGCTTCAAGCAGCCAGGAAGCTTGTGGTCTGTCTTTGGGGTCTGGACCTTCTGATTATCCTGGGGATGAGTGGGGCTGCGAAGACAAAAAGCTTCCTAGGGTCGTGGCATCATAAAGGGTAAAGAACTCTCACTTTCCTGTTGTTTCTTTAAAAAATGGCTTTCCAGCTGTTGAAGTGAATTTGGAACGCGTGATTGGGACTTAGTGTGGACGGGAAGACAGGATTCATCACAGGGACTCTTGTGTGGAGGAGGAAAAGGTACTGCGAGTGGGCCACGGGGCTGTGGACCGGGCGGAGTCAGGACTGTAGCCGCCGGTGGGGCCTGGGCTTGGCATGCAATTGGAAGTAAAAGTTGGAATCGGCCTTCAGTGTAGGGCAAGGAGTGACGTTGCAACAAGAGTGGGTACTCTTTAGCTTGCATTTGAGCTGGTAAGGCATTAGGAATTTCATTAAATAAGACAGTGGGAAACTCTAGGGTGGATCCAGAGACCCTGAGAGCAACTGCCAGAGACTCGCTGTGCAGAAAAGGTAGACCCCAGAAAAACTCACTGAATTTTTGTGGAAAATGCTTCTGAGGGCTGGGTATCTGCTCTGCTTTACTGCTGGCATTCCAGAAGGGATGGGGAGGTGCAGTGATCTGCTCCCCATCGAGTGGCTTCAACATATTTAAGGCCTGCAGATGGTATTCTGATACACCCTTTCCTTTTTCTTCCCAAATATTCCATTTCTCTGCCTTTGTGATTTCTATTTCCAGCAGCTTGTGGACATTGGGGTTGAGCAAGGTGGGGCTCCCTACTTCCCCCTGCCTCTTTGTGGGTCCTTCCCGAAAGGTGTCTTCTTGGGGGTGCCAGGTAGAGTGCTCTTTCAGAGACCCAATGTATTCCAAGGAGGGAAGCTGTATGTTCTTGGCAGCTGCCCAACACTGGGGTGGGGAGGTAGTAGGGCGGCCTGTGGGATCCTGACTTGTGATGGCTGCCATGGCAGGTGTGGAGCAGCGGTTGTGTGGAGATGGGCTCTGCCTGGGCCTTGCCAACAAGTCATTCTGAGAATGAGTCCCTGTGGGAGGCGGGGGTGGTGAGTCCCAGAGAGTGCTTGGAGGCTGCAGGTAGGCCTTTGAATCCGGGGGTTTGGCACTGGGTGAGGGAAGAGCCAGTGGTGTGGGTGAAAGACTGTCAGGTTCACGGGAATGTGCGCAGTCTGGTGATTGACTCAAGGCGGGTAAGACATGAGAAGTTGAGAGGCACATCTGGGCCCGTGGAAGGGTGGAGTTCTGAGACCTAGGTGTCCGGAATGGATGAGCCGCAGAACCGTGTGGGGCGCGCGTACCGACGTGGACTTCAGCCGTCCCTCTATTTCGCCAGCTACCAGAGAGGGCTTGAGCTTTCTGTTGACCAAAGCTGCCAGTGTCAGATGGGTTTCCCAAGTGGCTGCAGGAGACAGAAGGACCAGATTACAGCGAGGACTGAAGGGGCAAGAGACCTAGCAGGCTAGCAAGGGTCGGTGCAAGCTCAGTCCCTCCCCAAGCCTTGATGGCCTGCTCTTCCTGCCCCACCCCACTGCCCGGGACTCCTGTCATTCTCTGCCCATCCCTGAAAGTGTCCCCCAAACCAGCGCATCCCAGCTGCTCTGCAGCCCGAGGCCACACAGGCACCCTGGTTGGAAGATGCACCCCGCGGTGAAGCAGGAAGGTTACTTACTTCTGCCTAAGACGCAAACGCAGGTTCTGAGCGCCATATAGTTCTTGCAGGAAGCTTCGGAAAGCTGGAAATCAGGAGAACCGTTATGGTGCAGCCCTCCCAGAGGACCGAAAGGAATGTCACACGGGCTGTGCGCTTAGGACGTTGGACTCTCCAGAGCTCAAGGTCAAATGATAGCTTACTCCCACGGGCAGGAGGTGCTTTGGCATTTCAAGGAGCATCGGTTTCCAATATTGTCTGTGGGGTCTCAGTGAGCAATCTGAACCTTGGCAAAGTTACACAGCTTATCGCAGTTACCCCTCAATGTTCCACCTCCAAATCCACCAGAATGTGCTCCTGACACCCCCACTGATCCCTACTGGGTCCTACCTTGGCCAGCCTTCATCCCATCCTAGGCCCCTCCTGTACATCTGGGAAATATCTGGGTTCTGTTTCCATCACCAGTATCCTTTTGTTCAGGATTATTACCTGAGAGAGACGGGCTGTTGCCACTGGCATCCTGCAGAGGAGGGGACAGGAGAGCTTACAGAGCTTGGTTGAATGGGCAGAACCTTACCTTTCAGAGCATCACCTTTGTCCCTTGACCTGCTTCTTCTCCTTGTCTCCACCTGAGGCTGGAGCACAAGAGAGGAAGTCAGGCTGGAATCCAATCCTGCGTCTGTTCTTTGTGACAAACTGCAGGCATTTACTGGTGATTAGAAGAATGACAATCTCCATGGAATGACTAAAGCCCAGAAACCAGCTTCTGTGTGAGACCTAGAGTGCATTTCTTCCGTCAGCCTTCCTCTGCTCACGGAGAGTACACACTCTCAGCACTCGGTGTTCTGCTGGGCAAGATTTTGATTATGGAGGCTGAAGCTCTGGGCCAGCCCTTGACCACTTCCTCCCGGGGGTCAGCCATGCTTTCTCAATTAGCCCAGACAGAAAAGGAGCCTTGGCCCAGAGACTGGAGCTCAAGGAAAGAGACTGAGGACCCAGTGATGAGAGCTGCCCTTTGAAATGTCTAGTCATCTAGTCCTTAGCCACTGCGTCACTATATTGGGGATTTTTACCTATTGCCCTCTATAACAACTAGAGATGGGAGGTCTGAGATCTTCAAAGAGAAATATTTTTGAATGCTCATCTTACTGGCAAATGATTTACATATCATACGAGTCAATAGTTCAGTCGTTCAATCAGATCAAGGGCAATGGTACAATCAATGATTACCATATCCATTTTAGAACAACACCCCCCCCTCCATGGTTAAATTGCCTTCAAAAGGAGTTGTGTAATCACAGTCAGGTCTAAAGCTCTCTGTCCCCTCTGGCCTCCTTCATTTTTTCGTCTTGAAATCAATCCCCCTTCACTCCCTAGCATCCCGATGGGGGAGTTCTCCACACTGCTGATCTCACAATCCCTCCCTCTGCCATGAGATCTCTCCACCTGCAACTCTGTCAACCCTTGTGTCCATGATGATCATGATGCCTCCACGCCTCCCGTGCTTCACAAACAGGGAAAGCCAACAGAAATAATGAAAATCAACATAAGCCGGCAAGGATAAAATGATACTAATGCAATGAACAATGTCCTAACATTGAGTAAGGACGCACCAGCCCTCATCAACATTCCAAAGCCAGGGCTGATGGTCTCTTCTTTCTTGAGATTTCCCCTCTCAGGAAATTAATAAGAAAGGAAAAATTTATAAAACAAGGAAAAATCAATCTCTCCTATGGCTGGGTTGAGAATTTCTTACCTTTATCCTTTTCCTGGGTGGTCGCACAGGTGGAGTATTTGGAAGGAAGGGGAGGACCAGGAAGAAGCAACCCACTCCATACAGGATGCCCAAGGTCAAAACAGTGAACCAGGTGGGGTATTGGTAGGTCAGCCAGGAAGCACTTTTCTGTTCCAGCAGAAAGAGAATCTCCTCCATCTTCTGGATACAGCGGTTGCACTCAGGCAACTGAGCACTCTGAGTCCCCTCTGCCTTCAAAACCACTTGCATCACAAACCTGGGCCCACATCACTAAAGGGTCACAGTGGGGTGGGAGGTGACAGCAGTACAATATATAATCCCTCCCTCTACCCTCCAGCTCATCACATCCCTCCCCTGCTCTGGTCTTCTCTCTCCCACTGCCTGCTCTGGGCCTCCAAAGTCACCAGCTGCACCTGATGGAATGGAATCTTAGTGCAAGTTCTTATTCATTCCACCTCCCACCTAGGTATTACCTGCTTCCTTGGCAAGTTGCCTGAATCATGACCAATTTCATAGGCTTAGAATATCTGAAGTTGTCTCTGTCCTCAATGAAAACCTTCTCAAGTCATGGTTTTACTTTGTCTTATCCAAGATAGAGAACTTAGGTTTATGTAACATTTATTTAGCTTTATGAATGTTGGATGAAAAGCTTGGAATTTGACTTCTATGACCAGGAGAGTTATTCAAGAACTGAGGTATATCTCTCCCAGGAGAGAGATCTAACAAATTTTCTGTCAGATGGTACATTTGGGGAGACAAGGAATACTTAAGCATTAATCATTCTTAACAGTGTCCCCTGCAAATCTTCCTTGTGTGTGACTACTGCCCATTTAGGGCTTGCTCTGGGAACACTTGATGGGGTAATAAGCCTTGCAACAATTCAGGCTCAAAGGGCAAGCATCTGGCTGAGCAAAATAAAGAGATAATATGGATTGAGTTGTGTCCTTACCACTACCACTTGAGATATTCTCCCAAAATTCGTTGGAACCCTAACACTGAAGGCTATAATCTGATTTGGTTATGTGAGGGCTCTCTCTGGGAGAAATGTACCTCTGTCCTTGGCTTCACACAAGAACCAATTAACGCAGAAACCTAGTTTGTGATCCAAGTGACTTTATAAAGGATAGAAGAGGCAAATATGCTCGTGGGGGGTGGGGGCGGACTGGACAGCCCACGCACGCTGGGTTGCATGACAGCTGGTTTGAGACCCCCACCCATACCCTGTTGGTAGGCATGGCTGATGGTACTGTTTGACCCCATTGACTGAATTAAGCCCACCTGGTCTAGATGGGGGCCCGCCCAGGTTGACCTGCTTCCTGTCACAAGGACCTAAATGTGTGCATCTTTCCAGCCTGAAGTAGCTTTCAACTGTCTGTGATGGGGAGGAGGTTTGGCATGCACAGCGACCACCCTCAGTTCTGCCTCTACTTACCTAACAGGTACACGGCATTTCTTTTCTGTTTTTTGAAACAACAACAAAAAAATCATTTGTGATCTTTCTATTCCAGCGGTGCTAGGAGCAAGGCAGAGGCAAAACCCAAGAACAGGGTGCTTCTGTGTTGAAGCGCGATAAACTCACGGGGAAGCAAACAAGCATCTTCATCCACGTGAAGTGAATCTGTGAATCAGCAGCTCCCAACTGACCAAAGCACGCATGGAGCAGCCCAGCATCAAGGTCCATTTCTGTGCACTGCTCCCACTGTGAGGAAGATCTTCATGTGCATTAAAAGGGAACTTTTGTAATATTTGAATTTTGAATAGTGGTTTTTGTCAGAAACTGGAAAAAATCTCAAAGCCTGAAGAAACTCCTTTCTAGTACTGAACATTCAAGGGAGCCTGTAGAAGCCTGAAATGATTGCTAGGTGACCACCTGGATCTGCTTGTTGAGTGAAAGTGGCAGAATAGCAGCAATAGAGCAGCGGGTTCCTTCTGACCATTGACACTCATGGACCTGGTTTACAGGCAGTAGAGAAGAAGATGAGAGCAGGTTGACTGGTTTGAAGTCCATGACCTACTCTGAGGAGACTAGAGTTGTGGAGAATTGGTGATGGGGCCAAGGCCTAAAGGCAATGCGACCAATGGACACTGAGGTGAGGCCAAGAGAGGGAGCCCACATTGACTTGACCCGAACCCGACCAGATGAAGAGAAGAATGTTGAGCCTGTGCACTGGTATATACTGCTGCAGACTGTATAGACGAACCGTCCTGCTTTGACTTTCTTGTGGATGTGGACTTCACAAGGTTCCAACTGGCATGAAGACTCTTTATATTGAAGAATATGATTGTCTCCTCAGAGCACTGGGTTGATGGAAGTAGGCAGTAGAGAAACTGGATAGCCAAAATGGGCCAGATAAAGGCGTGAAGTGGCTACCTTACAAGATTTCATAGATACTGGAATATATTCATAGAATTATAGGATTACTATGTGGGTGTACCTTACCTGCAATTGTTAAGCATAGGATATTTTTGTTTCATCACTTACAGAATATTATGTTTAAAGGAGGGTGGCACGGAGTGAAATGTATGCATTTTCATATTATACTGTTAGATACTGATATGATTCTATTATTGTTTTGAAATTATATATGGCTAAAGAATTTTGTGAAAATGTCAAATGGACAAGGGGTGGTCTGTTGTAGTTATACAATCTGGTGTCAATTTGGGACTTGAGAGGATTAAGAGTGAAGGGGTAGACTCTAGTCTCTCTATTGGGTTATGGCCAATGAGGCCTCTTTGTGGGCCTGGCCTTCCCGTCAGGGTTCTGGGAAATCTGGTATTTCCTCCTTGGAGGCAGGAGACTATCTTTCTGCTCATTCCCTGAGAGATGTCCTACTAACAAGACACATGGCACCACACTGATAGAACCCATGCCCTGGGAACTGGAGGAGCTACATGGAGACCCTGCCAAAGCTGAGATGCTTCTACCACCACTGGATGCAGAAGACTTTGCAACTACTGACCTGTGATCTTCCTGCATTTGGGGTCATTGAAGGTGTTTCATGAGTCTGAAGAGAACATTATAGATTGATATCAGACATGGGCTAATATTGGACTTATGGACTTGATCTTGGTTGGGCTGGAATGCTTTCTCAATATACAACTGTTCTTGTATATAAAGGTCTTTCCTATACACATCTGAGTGTGGATTTGTTTCTCTAGTCTACCTGGACTAACACTCATGGATCCCTTTCAGGACTGTAAGTTCTGTTCCCCTGACTGCTGCAAAGTATGTGACAGAGAAGAAAAGGGAGAAGAGTGAACTGTACCCATTTATTGAGGTAAGAAAAGTGATGAAGGAGCATGGCCGGTTCCCCAAACTTCATGAGTGGAAAAATGGGCTCTTGGCACAAAATGACATTCAATCTTCACCAAGAGATTCAGGGCTAAATTGCTGCCCTATCTCTGACCTCAGCTTTTGTTTTATTTTAATTCTCATATAATTCACATATATCATTCAATACTTCAGTCATATTAAGATTTGTGTAATCCTCACCACAATCAGGTTTACATCATTTCCTTCTTTTATATTCATTTTTGTTAGCCCCCCCCTCACTCCCCCAAATCTTCCCTGCCTGTCCCTAGGTGATTGTTAATTCTGTTAGTGTCTCTCTGGATTTACCTCTCCTGGATTTCATATGTATTAAAAAAAAATACAAAACAAAATCAAGAAACAAGTAGAAAAGAAAAACTAACAATGATAAAAGAGAGAAAAACCTCAATCGAACAGAAAGTGAAAAATACTAAAAACTGGAACCAAATTAAAATTAGTCTGAAGAGATCAAATGATCAGGTGTTACATTTGAACTTAACTGTATCTGTTCATGTCCATGGACTGTGGTCAGAGGGAATTCACCCAGCATGTGCATTTGAGTCCTTTTGCAAACTGGGTGTTCCGAACTTAAGCTCTGATTCTTGTTCATACCTGCAGATTGAGATTCTATTGTTTATCACCCTGGCATCACACTGGCTGTGCTGCTTGTTCTGGGCGGCCTTAGTTGATATCTCACTTAGATGGCTGCTTATTTTCAGAAAAAAGGTTTAAGTACAAGGCCCTGTTCTTTGTGATGGATGTGCACCAACTGATTTCAGGGTTTTTTTACACCCTATGCTTTCCAGTCAAATATTCACTTGAGGTAATTCAAAACACTCACTTGGCTCGATGACGCCAGAATAGCTCCCCTCCATGCAGTTCCATGGAGCTCAGCATAGTTAGGGCACAGAGATGAAAAGACGATTGAACCATGTACTGAACGTTCAGGTTTTTCCCTGCTTTTGAAAATCTGTTTGCGCTTGTAGAGTAAATGTTTTGTACTTTTTAAGAGTGTAAAAAAAATAGATGGAGGGATTCAGAGAAAATGGCGACCAGATAGGACCCATCTATCTGGAGCTCCTGCTGCCAGACCAGAAAAATAGGAAATTAGGTGAAGGAAACGGGGAGGTGGAGTTCTGAAATTAGAACTAGGGTAACAGGGTTTCTCCTGAACCCCTTCTTTTGTGGGATTTCCACTCACAAAGCAAACCAAGAATGCTTTAAAGCACTATAATTTTGACGAAGTGGCAGGTGCCAGATATGCCCTTGCCTGGAGCAGGGATCCCTGCAGGTGGACGCCCTGAGAGGGGGCAGAATCTCAGACACGAGGGGAACCCCACACTGAGCTCTCCATGCGGTTGGATGCCTTGAGCTCACGGTCAGGGGTTGGTGGTGGGTAGCCATAATTTAGAGTAGAAGAAAAAATATATTATTACCTTAGGAAGATCATGGTGTGGGAGAAAAAGGCAGAAAGTCGGGAGTCCAGGGAGCAAATTTAGTTCCAATTGGCCGACTAGTAAACAACCCCCCTGATAAGCTGCATCTCCCCCTCTGGGGGTCAGCTTGACAGCCACCAAATCTGAGCACATCACAAGTAGAATTTTTTTTAAGGGTGAAACATAAATGATTGGTTTAAAACTCAAACCCAAGTCTGGTTGCTCAGCTCCAAGCACCACATAGGGGAGTCCCTTAACATAAATCAGCATAAGAAGCAACCTAGCTAAGGAATGCCAGAACTCAGCCACAGGGCCTGGCAGCTTTTACCATAACAAAGACCCGCTGTAGCAGTGTCAGCCTTAAACAGCACTGAGCTGTAGCCCAGAGACTGTGGGAGACAATTTCATTCTAGCTGGCCAGAGGGATAAAAAAGAAAATCCTCTGATCTAGGAAGCATCAGCAGTCTAGATAGGACAACAAGCTTCCCTCTCAGTGATTCTACACATAGCTGGGGAGGCCCTGCCGGTCTTGGAGCCCTAGACGGGGCTGAGGGAGCCCCCCAGTGCCCCCTCCCAGCCCCTGCTGCAGTGCTACATGCAGCACAAGGCAGGTACTCCAGCACCCAAGTGACCCCTGGCCACGGGCGCGATCTTGCTTTTGAAGTAATCTCACACAGCATCTGTGGAACCCTACATCAGGGATGGGAAAGTCCATTAACGCATGCCCAGGAGAGCCAGCATAGGAAAGCTGGATTTTCCTGCCCGTGGGCTCCGATGGATGTTGCACCTGGAGCAGCCCACCTGGGCCAGATGATTGCAGTTCAGCCAATGGGATTGACCTGGGGTCCTTCACCAGCCTCCCCGGGAACCCTTGAAAAGGCAGGAACCAGAAGGGAGAGGGGTGGTCTGGTCGTCTTCCTGGGAGGAGAGAGATCCTTGCATGACCTGAGGCAGTCTCTGCCAGGCCCCATGGTCAAAGGAATCCTATGGGTGCCTTGTAAAACCTGAAGCTTCTTTTAACTCTCATTAAATTCACTTGGATCACGAGCCTGGCTTCCGCATGAAATTTTTCTCGCGGGGAGCCAAGGACTGGGGTTGGAATTTAGGCCAGAGAGAGAGACCTTACAAGTCCATGACCCCGTGACCTTGAGGAAGAGTTGGAATTCCTCTGGCCTCAAGGACAGGTGATCAAGTATCATTACCTCCTTACCCACTGCTCTACTTATTCTCACTTTATTCACTAGCCCTTCTAACTTTTCCACCGCACTCAGTTTCAACGTGCTCAGGTTGGTGTTGGGCTTTTATTTACTCGCTTTCTTCTTTATCCCTCTTTTTTCCCCTTTTCCCCTCTTTTTCCTCTTCTCTCCCACTCTCTCCTCTCATATGCCACTAAAGGCTTCCAGGTCACTTCCCTCCGCTTAGGGCAAATCAACCCAAATAGCAGGAGGCACTCCAGCCTGCCCTGTGTGGGAGTGCTGTACACCACACAAGGCACCTGGGACAAACACCTACAGTGCGCTGCACCGTTGAAGAAACCTCCGTCATGCCTCTAAGGTGATCTCGTCAACTAGGGCAATTCTGCCCAGCACCACTGGGTCCCGGCATTAAAAGGGCACACTGACCTGCCATGTTGGAGCAGTGTCTAAACCGCTCTGGCCCTTCATCCAAGCAATCAGGGATCAGCTCCTACTTTATACTTTATTTCCTCCTTCTCTCTCTCCTTGCTCTTTACCATCACAGCCAACCTTAGTGAACTCAGTTGGATTTATTTCCTTCTTTCTCTTTATTCTCTTTTTCTTTCTTTCCTCTTTCTGTCTTTGCTTTCTTCACCTCTCTCTTAGCTTGTACGATTCTCTCTGCTCCCTCTCATTGCTTGCACATACCACTGCTGGTTTCCAGAGCCCTACACTCTGCCTAGGGCAACCCTGTCCTCCTAGTGGGCAGCCTGACCCCTAAGACAGTACTGCACACAGGACAAGTCAGAGCTACACACAGCATAACACAGGGTCAGTTATTTCTTTAACCATTTAAAAAATACTCTCTCCTCCTCCTTCCTTTTCTCTTCTCTCTTTTTCCTTTTATTGGACTCTTCTTACAGGTTTTCTGCTTTTCTCCGCTCCATCTAGCTCTTCTTTACTTCCTACCACAGCCTTCACAGATTTGGTTCTCCTTTTTAGTTGTTTTCTTTTCTTTTTTTTTTTTTTTTACTGTTGTCACCTTTGTTTACTCTGTGCATTTTAGTTGTGTGTGGGTGAGTGGTTGTCAGTCTGGTTGGCATTATTGCCCCAGTCTGTGTCTTCCTCTTTCTCTCTTTTTCCTCTCCTTTCACTCTCTTTCCCATCACAAGACAATAGCTGTCTCCAGACCACTGCCCTCTGCCTAGGGCAAACCTGAAGGCCCAACTGAGGGAGCTCCCACCCCCCACTTATTGGTGTGGCAAGCAGCTGGGGAATTCACGCTGGTCCTCTCCCACACACCAGGCCACAGGTTGTTCTCCCCTATAAAAAGTGGGGGCATCCCCAGCCTAAATCCTGAGGTCCTACAAGTGACTGGGGGAAACGCCTGACCACCACTTGTGAGGCTCCACGCTACTGTGGGAACATCCACCCAATCTCCAAGGCGATCTCTCTGTACATCCCCTTGTCTAGCCAGATTTGTAAAGTAGAATTTGGATCATGATAGTGGGGGGAGGAAGCATTTAGGAACTAGAGGAAACATGTTTCATTGTTGCTACCCTGCACCCTGACTGGCTTATCTCCTCCCCACATCCCTTCAGGAAGGGGGTGTCCAGTTACCTACCAATGGGCTTTGAGTCTCCACTCTGCACTCACCCTCATTTACAATGACATGATTTTTGTGTTCTTTGATGCTTGATATCTGATCCCTTCAACAGTTCATGGTCACACAGGCTGGTGTGCTTCCTCCATGTGGGCTTTGTTGCTTCTGAGCTAGATGGCCGCTTCTTTATTTTCAAGCCTGTAAGATCCCAGATGCTATAACTTTTGATAGCCAGGCACCATCAGCTTTCTTCACCACATTTGCTAGTGCACACATTTTTCTTCAACCATCATGTTGGAAAGGTGTTCATCATGGAATGCCAATTTAATATAACGTCTTCTTGCATTGAGTAAGTATTTGGCAATGTCCATCTACTGCCTTAATACTAAGTCTATAAATATATGCACGTTGATCTATTTACGAACCCTCCTGTATAAATATATTTACATATGTACATGCCAGTATGTAGACCTCTAGAAATACCCTTTATCACCTAGTTCTTTCCTCTATTTACTTTTACTTTCCTCTTGTCCGACTATCATGCTCAGCTTTCACTTGGGTTTGAGTAATTTCTCTTGGTTACATTGCCCTTGCTGAATACCTACCAGGCTTCTCACACCCTCCTTGCGACGGATTTTGGATTACTTGTTGCTCCCCTGTCGCTGGATTGGTCAGCATCACCTCCTTACCCCCTCCTCTCTCTCTCCCATGTCCCCGGGAACCATTGGTCCTGTTGTTTTCTCCTCCAGACTATTCTTCCAGCCTATCTTATCTAGATAGATCTGTTGAGATAATAATATGCACCAAAAATCAAACCATAGCAAGATAGGCGATGGGTGAGAACACTGTGATGACAAAAAAAACAACAACAGAAAACCAATGATCAATAAAAGAGTAAATTAATTAAAAGACAAAAAAAATTTTTAAGAAAGAAAAACCTGTAAATAGATCAAGGTCTGATTTTTTTTTTCTATAGGTGTGTCCTTCAGTCAGGTCTGATGGCGTATCATGCTCTGGCCCCAGAGTCTGTCCTTTGTACTCCCTCAGGGGCTACCCGCTCTGCTCTCATGGTTGCTCTGCTGCATGCTTTTAGTGATTTGCCTCCATGTTGGAGGGCCAGTCGGGTCAGTCCCAACACAGAGTCTCCGGTATTGTCCCCATAGGGCTCTGGGCCAGCAAGGGATGGCATGTCTCATAGTGGGATCAGCCATATGGTCCACTCTGTACATTGGCTGTTCAGAGTGCCAAAATCATCCTCCAAGCCTGGTGGACCAGTGTGTGCTCCACTCTCTTCCTCCCCCTTCATTTGCCCCTGTGTGCTCTGATCAGACATGTCCATCTCCCCTAGCTACAGGTTCAGTGCCGTCTTCTAAAGTAAATTCTTCTGGGGGGACGGGCAGTTGTCCACGTAGCTGGTATGGAGGCTGGACCATCCACTTTTCATTTAGGATCAAAAGCATCTAGCTTTTAGCATTAGGTGCTATTGAGTCAGTTCCAACTCAAGGCAGAATGAACCACTGCGCAGTCCTACACCATCTTCAAAACTGTTGTTATACTTGAACCTAACATTTCAGCCTTTTCCAGGGACTGGCATCTCCTGATAACATATCCAAAGCATGTGAAGTCTCCCCGTGCTTGCTTCTAAGGACCTTTCAGACTGTTCTTCTGACACAAATCTGTTCATTCTTCCAGCACTCAATGGTATTTTTAATATTCTTGGCTAGTGTCATCTTGATGGGTTGAAACACTATCTCGCTCTAGTGTTGATGTACATTTTTCTGATGCCTAATTATACTGAGTATCTTTTAAGGTAATCATTTAATTTTTATGGCATTTTGAAAAGATGTCAATGAGGTCTATTTAATTTGTGTTCAGATGGAAACACATATCTCAAACTAAATATGTGACAGTAGAATAAGAATCCATTTTATCCTAAATACTTGAGATATTTATACAGCCTACTCAAGTTTTTATCAACATAGATAAGGTGGCGGTGGTGGTGGTGGTGGTGGTGGTGGTGGTGGTGGTGGTGGTTTTTAAGAGTTAATCTCTAAATAGGGGGCTGTAGTACTGAGCACTGAATCTCCTTTGCTTGATTAATTTTTATGTTAGGGAAGTAATACAAGGATTCCATCAAATGACCCATCAGTTTGAGGAAAAAGCATATCAGAATTGATGGTCAAAGCCTATATGGCTTTATGGTTTAGTCTCTAGGGGTATGTAATGCTCTTGTGAAAATAGTATTCCTCATGATAATAACGAGGAACTGGTGGGCTTCCAGGGCTGGGAGCTGAACTGAGGGGCAGTTCTACCCTGTCTAATAGGGTCACTATGAGTTGGCAAAGACTCGATGGCTGTCAGTTTGGTTTGGTTGACTTGAGTACTGGCATTCAGTGTGTTTATCGAAATCAATAAATTACAAGCATTTAGATGTCTATTTTTTACATACAAAATTTAAATCCCCCAAGCCTCTGAAAACTGCGAAGATTTCACAGCACTAGGTTGGTACTCTCCCATCCAAGAATCAGTGAAACTGGCAGGGTGTGAGGCATTCAGGCTCCCTCAGTTCCTCCTACTGCCTTCCCTGACCCTGGTCACTTGCTTCTATTACCTCTCTTGGACCTTACATGCATTTGAATTAGAACACCATAGAGTACAGTGCTCTACATGTGCAGCAGCTCTAACCATGTCACTCTCTGTCTCTATGAAGCCTCTTCCAACAAAATTCAAATGCGATTGTATGTGCACACATAAACACACGCATGCACCAGAGCACCCTTCTTAACAGAGAGTCAGGAGGGTCTCTTATTTGCTGTCCTCACTTTGGACACAAGTCCCTTGATGATGAGTAGGAGAAAAGGAACATCAGGTAGTGGGGGAAACCCTAAGGAGGAACAGAGGAGAGCTTTAACTAAGAATAATGCTACTAGGGGAATGATGGCATGTGAGGAAAATTAGATACTTCCAGACTGTCAGATTTTTCCATACAGCAAAATTAACTTTTCTAGTTTTGTCTAAAACTGGCCCCAGGAAATTTCAAATAGCACATCTCAGATTATCTAACCTACAAAGGAGTAGCCGGCCTTCCACCCACCCCCACCCCACCCCCGCCAAAAAACCAAGCGGTACAAAGCTCCACTGGGTACACATTTCAAAATATACATTCTCCTGTTTGGGCAGGCATCTGGCAACTTGCTCTGAGCTAGTGCACCCACACTTTTTTCCCAAGGTCATTGCTGGTGACAAGACCTTGTGCTCTTCTCACAAGCCAGAATGCAAACATAAATCAAGTCAGTGTAAGACGCCATCATCACCTCACTCAAATACACCTCGTCAAGTGAACTCAAACTTCAAGAAGATGCTCATTTGTTTGGTTTTGTTGATGTGAGGGTGATAGTGCATTTGGAGTTTAGTCATTGCACTAGGTCAGACTGTTAATCAAGCTTCCTATATAGAGGTTCTGAAAATATTGTGTAAGAAGGTCTGAGTTGTCTGGCTAGACCAGAGCTTGCACACTGCTATTGACTAGAAGTTCCGACACACAGAATCCAGGATAGATAAACCCCTCAGGACCAACACTGAGAGTAGCAACACCACGAGGGAAGGTAGGGGGGAGAAGCAGAAGAAAGGGGAAACCAATCTCAATGATGGACATACAGCCCCACTCCACCACCCAGGGGAACAAACAGCAGAAGTTTGGGTGAAGGGATACAGCAGAGGCGTAAAATATAAAAATAAAAAGTATGTATAAAGTATCAGTGGTTCACGTGGGTGGGAGGAGGGGAAAAAAGGAGCTCAAGGAGAAAGAACATGTTTGGAAATGATGATAGCAATGTATGTACAAATGTGCTTCATACAAATTGGTGTATGAATTGTTACAAGAGCTGTAAGATCCCCCAATAAAATGATTTATTTAAAATAAAAAGGACTGATTAGTGGTAGACAGGGGACTGGTTTTGCCACCATGACAGTGCACCTGCTCACACAAAAAAAACAGCATGCCTCTATCGCCCGATCTGATCCCAGCACACCGAGGCAAAATACTAAGGGTGTACAACAGAACAGGAAGGGGAACAGAGCAACGAAGTCCCCAGGGAATACCAAAAATAGACTTTGGGGCCAGGGCTAGCTGACCCATCATACTCTATGAGAAAACACTCCTAAAGGCCAACAAACAGTCCTTGAACTAACTAAAAGCTTTTCTTTCTTGTGTTTTGTTTTGCTTTTTGTCATTGGCTTGTTGGTGGTGGTGTTGTTCTTTTGTTTCATTTTGTTGCTTGGGTTTGCTCTGTCTCGTTTTTGTGCATGCTATGATTTCCACAGGTCTGTCTAAATGAGATAGGCTGGATGAACAATCTGGAGGAGAAAACAATGGGACTGACAGCTGGGGGAGGGAGATGGGAAAGGGGGGTGTAGGGAAAAAGGAAGTGCTGTTAACAAACCCAGGGACAAGGGAACACCAAGTGATCCAAATAGATGGTGAGGAGGGTGTAGGAGGCTTGGTAGAGTGTAACCAAGAGTAATGTAACCTAGAGGAATTACTGAAACACAAATGAAGGCTGAACATGAGAGTGGGACAATCAGAAAGTAAAAGGAAATCAAGGAAAGAGGTAGGAAGCAAAGGGCATTTATAGAGGTCTAAATAAAGGCATGTGCATATGTAAATATATTTATGTATAACGATGGGGAAATAGATCTATATGCATATATTTATAGGTTTAGTATTAAGGTAACAGATGTACATTGGGCCTCCATTCAAGTACTCCCTCAATGCAAAAATACTTTGTTGTATTAAAGTGGCATTCCGTGATGCTCACCTCCCCAACACAATTGCTGGAGGCAAATGGGTGCATAAGCAAATGTGGTGACTGAAGTTGATGGTGGTCGGCTATCAAAAGTTATACATTCTGGGGTCTTAAAAGCTTGAAGTTAAACAAGTGGTCATGTAGCTGAGAAGCAACAAAGCCCACATGAAAGAAGCACACCAGCATGTGTGATCACGAGGTGTCGGAAGAATCAGGTATCAGACATCATCGGAACAAAAAAATCATATCTTTGTGAATACGGGGGAGTGTGGAGTGAAAACCCAAAGCTCATTTGTAGATAATTGGACATCCCCTTACAGAAGGGTAGCAGGGAGGAGAGGAGCCAGTCAGGGTGCACTGTAGCAACAATGAAACATACAACTTTCCTCTAGCTCCTAAATGCTTCTTCCCCCACAACTAAAATGATCCCCATTCTACCTTACAAATCTAGCTAGACCTGAGGATGTACACTGGTACAGATAGGAACTGGAAACACAGGGAATCCAGGGCGGATGATCCCTTCAGGACCAGTGGTGAGAGTGGCGATACGAGGAGGGTAGAGGGAGGGAGGAATGGAAAGGGGAAACCGATTACAAGGATCTACATATAACCATCTCCCTGGGGGACAGACAACAGAAAAGTGGCTGAAGGGAGATATTGTATAGTGTAAGATAAGACAAAATAATAATTTAGAAATTATTCAGGGTTCATGAGGGATGGGGAATAATTATCAGCTGATGCCAGCGGATTAAGTGGGGAGCAAATGTTTTCAGAATGATGAGGGCAATGAATGTACAAATATGATGTATGTATCAATTGTGATAAGAGTTGTATGAGGCCCCAAAAATTGATTATAAAAAAAGAGAAAAGAAATAACAGTATGAAAACATCCCCCCAAAAAGCATGCCTCTCTTGTCCCTCATATCCTAATCACCTGAACTCACTCCATGTGACTTCTTTCTGTTTCCATGAATGAAGGACAGTGGTTTGACAACACAGAAGAGGGGGGGAAAAAACAAGGGTGTCACCCAAACTGCTGAGTTTGAAAAATGTTTCCAAGAATGTAATCACAGATTAGACAAATGTGTGAAGTGTAATGGAGAGTACTATGAAGGGGATAAAAAATTTAAATGCATAGTTTTGAAAAAATTGTAGTTTTTGTCGGGTTCCCCCTAGTAGCTTCCAATTTCATAGCAACTCAAGCCATCACCATACATCAAACTGACAGAGAAGGGGTGGGTTTTGTGTGTAGGTGGTGTTGGTTATTGCACAGGGGCAAGGGACTTCTGGTGGCATAGTACCTTATGCCTTGGGTGTCAACTGTAATGTCAGCAGTGGGGAACCACCAGTCAGTCCTCAGAAGAAAAGGATGAGGCGTTCTACTCCCATAGAGTTAGCCTTTGGGAAACCCACAGAGATAGTTCTGCTCTGATCTCATAGAGTCGCTATGGCTCAGCATCGACTCCATCGAAGTGAGCTGACAAACTAAAGGCAGGAGATCTGAAAGAGGATGCGGAGACGTTGTCTCAGGTACTTTGGACATATTACTATGGTGGAACCAGTCCTGCAAGAAGGGCATCATTTTTGGCAGAGGGTTAGCAAACAAGAGGAAGACCCTTACTTAGGTGGATTGACACCGTGGCTGCGAGAATCGGCTCAAATACAGTAACAAGTGCGAGGATGGCGCAGGACTGGGCTTTGTTTCTCTCTCTAGTGCACAGGCCCCTATGAATCCGAACTGACTCCAGGGCTCTACAATATCAACTACTACAACCCTGAAGTTCAAACCTACCCAGTGGCTTCCCAAAAGGGAGGTGTGGCCATGTGCCTCTGTAAAGATGACAGCTAGGGAGCCCCTGCGGGGCAGTTCTACTCTGTGGCACAGGGGCAGCCAGGAGTCGGAATGTGCTTCACAGCAAAGGGTGTGCTTTGTCTCAGTTTGTGCCTGCTGCTGTTTATGCTATGCACTGAGTTTAACATGTGACACTCAGGAGCGAATGAATGGAAACACACCCATGATGCTTCCATGATGCCAGATGCAAGCTGACACTGTTTCTGAGTTCTGGGCATATTATTTTTTCAGAGATAATTTCCTGTAGCGGTGACACACCGAGTCCTATTTCATGTAAAAGCATCAGCAGCAGAGGAAAGCACTGCACAGAGAGAAGACTATGACACGTAACAGGCTTTCCATAGAGGAACAAAAGGGTGGATGTCTTGGGCTGCACTCTTTTCTTGTATACAGACAGTAAACAAGCTGAACACATCTCACCTAAGCATAACATTACAACTACTTGAAGCCCAGCTCAGGCATCTGGACAAGAGGCAGCAAGGAAGGATGGGAGAGAGTTAATGGGCTGGGCGTCCCCAAAGGTGCAGAGTGGGAATCAAGGGAAGATCCAGGACGAGCCAAGGCTTCTGGCAGAAGTCTGAGAGGAGAGCAGCAGAAAGGAGCTGCTCTCTGGGTCCTCACAGATGTAGCCAGTGAGAGAGCAGCAGTGCTGCCCCCTGGCGGTGCGCCGAAGGCAGGGCCGCTTCCCCCAGGGCTGGAGAGCTCTGGGGAAAGACAAATCCTGTCACTTTGGATGCCAAGTAAGGGGGCACTGTGTGCCGGTGGTGTACCTATGTTGGCCAAAGCGCTGCCCACTGTGCATTTGCTTCCCACAAGCACAGTTATCCTTCCTCGTGCATCCAGGAAAGACAGTTCTAGAAAAACACAAGCAGTAAAATAAAACACTGCCAGGTCTCAAACCATCCTCACCATTGTTACTATGCCCACTGATGTAGCCACTGGTTCGAGCTGTTTTATTGCCCGTCCTCCACTTTTTGCCAAGCATCATGTCCTTCATGGACTTGATGTCCCTTCAGGGACTGGTCTCTCCTGACAGCACGTCCAAAGATATCAAATGAAGTCCAGCCATCCTTTGTCCCCATGTTCTCTTGGCAGTCCTTGTACTTTTATTGCTCAGTGTCTGATTATTTGGGACCAGGCCTTATTGCTGCCCCTTCCTCACCTTGGCCCCCAATCCCGACCCCAAGCCCTGCACATCCACTGTGTGAAACCTCCTTTTCCTGTAACCATCCCTGTGCTTTTGTGTGGGGGGTCTAGCTGGGTTCCCCTGGCAATTCGCCAGCTGCCCCTGGGAAAGTTCATGGAGTCGGCTAATTAGTAGAAAAGCCAAACGTCCAGCTGAGATTGGTTTACTCCCTAGCACCCTTGGGCAGGAGCACAGCCCCACTCCCGGTCCCAGGTAGCCAACGACCACACCTAGGTTCTCCGGACTTGGCAGCTGTAACATGTGGCCTGGGCTTCCCCTTCATTTCCTGCTCCTTTCTGGCTTGCTGTCTGACTTTTCTTTGCGGAATTAAAGCTGCAAATTGACAGGATCCCATAAACACTCTAAAGCCACAAAAAAACACCAAATGCCCACCCAAACATGTGAAACTTCCAAAAATCATCCTTAGAAGATTCCCAAACCCTAAACATTCCTAAACCCCATATATGCCCTGAAAACACCATGAAAGCCCTAAGAAAACCTAAAATGCTGGGGGAAAAAACACATATAATATGAAAAATACCCTAAAATCCCTAAGGAACTCTGTAACATCACTAAAAACTCCATATTGTGCTGAAAAATACCTATACACTCTAAAAAACCACCCCTAAATCCCTTAAACACTCCCTAAAATCTTATAAAACACCCTAAAAACCCCAAACCACCCGAATGCCCCAAACACACCTTGAACGTCCACAAACAACCTAAAAGCCCTAAAAAATCACATGCCACCAAAAAGCCCTAAATGACCGCAAAATTCCAACTCATAGCCACCCTATAGAGGGCTTCTGGAGCTGTCAGTCTTTTATGGGAACAGCTTTATCGTTCTCCCAAGGAGAAGTTGGTAGGTTTGAAACCCTGACCTCATATTTAGCAGTCTAATAATTGCTGGACAGTGCCACCAAGGCTCTACTGGTGTAGTGGGTTACACATTGGGCTGCTAACCTCAAGGGAAACGGTTCAAAACCACCACCCACTCCTTGGGAGAAAGAAGAAGCTTTCTTTCTATTCCCCTAGATTTCTCATTGAAGGTGTAAAGTAACCTGTTAAATGCTCGCAGTGGCAGCAGCAATGTCTCATAACCATGGGGAAATGTGGTTCAGAAACTTCAGAAGCAAGCATCCACCAGTAGGTGACTGACCAGCAGTATTGACTTGGGCAAAGAGAAGGTGACATGGAAGGGTAAGGAGAAGAATGCGTGCAGAGGGCAGGTTGGCAGCTGAGCCTAAGTCCAGTAGAAACAACAGCAGAATGGCCTGTTCCTGGAAGGGCCACAGGAGATGGTGCGACTTCATGTAGCCCCCACTTACATGTGTAACAGCAGCAATTGCCTGAACACGTGGTCTCCCCAGGGAGGAGCCTTTGTGTGGTGTTAAGATGCTGTTACTGTCTGTTGTACTGTGGTGGCCTGCATTTGGCTGTAATGGTGGAAATTTTGCAGCCAGTAGTTCAAATGCCTGCTGGGTCACTCACTGCAGGTAGACTTCAGCAGTTTCCAGACAGAGACGAGGGAGGAGGACCTGGTCTTCCACTTCTGAAAGAACTGGCCAGTGTGAACCTTGTGAATGGCAGAACACTATACCTGAACATGAGTACCGCAGGCTATAAGGCATGATGGATTGACACAGTGGCTGCAGCAATGTGCTCAAACATAGGATAGTGCTGGCCTGGAAAATAGTTCATCGTCCATTAAAAAAAATCATTATATAGGGGCTCATACAACTTTTGTTGTTGTTTTTCCCTAAGGGAGAGCAGTGTATTGGTACACTGAGAGGTATATAGATCAATGGATTCGAACAGAAAAGCTACACATATATTCACCAGTCAACAGGAAACTAGCCTTCGAAAAAGGACACAGAAATATCCAAAGGGACAAATTCTGCTTGCTCAACAAATGGTGTTGGACAAACTGAGATACCGTATGTAGGAAAATGAAGCAAGCCCCAAACCTTCCCCCATGCACAGAAATTAACTGAAGAGGGGTTAAAACCTGAAAGTAAACCTCCGGGCTATCATAATCAATTTTTCGATGACCTCATCGGTCAGAAATCATTGTAGGAACGCCAAAGCGTTCTTGTGTTCAACGTCTACATACATAGCAGGTGCTCCAGTAAAGGGGAATCTTGGTGGAGCTGGCTCATCCATTCCTGAAGAGAGTAGAGCACCACGTTGGCCCATCACAGAGCTCAGGTGTAGAATCTTCCTCACTGTCATTCTTTATCTCAGCAGTGTCAGTATTGGATTATGAATTTCCCAAAGAACCAGTATCGCTCAATTCTGTGCACAATGCTGACTCACTCTCACTGTTATTTCACTGGTCTAAAAACCCATTTAGGTTAAAATGACACTTTTTTGATGCCATGACCTAAAATTTTTAGTGAGAAAATGTTCCTAATGACATTACTTGGGTCTTCCTCTAATCCTGATGCCATGTTCTTTTTCACATAGACCAGCTTCTTGTATAAATTGCTCAGCATACAGATGGAATAAGAACAGTGAAAGGATACAACCCTGATGCACACCTTTTCTGATTTTAAACCATGCAGTATCACCTTGTCCTGTTCACAGTCTCACCTGGTTCTATCTCTTGGCCTTTGCATATGAGTACAATGAAGTGTTGTGCAATGCCCATTCTTTTCCATGGTATCCCCAAGATCCACCTCCTTCCACTCGTGGTTTCCAGAACGTGGGGTTGGGACAAAGCCTGGATAGTCTCATGGCAAGACCAGATCAGGAATGGAGCTGAGCCGGGAGCAGCTTTATTTGCTTGCTCCAGGGAAAGTCTGCCAATGTGACTAAGCCTCAGGGGCTTTCTACAAATGATAAAGGTGAATCCCTCTCTCGTTACCCACTGATCATCTCTGAGCCTCTTGCTCTCATATCCCTTGCACAGACCTCTACCATTAGATGGACAATTCGGTAACGTTTGAACACTTTTCTGATGCTGAGCCTGGGGAGCAACTAATAGCTGAGTAAATATTGATTGAAAGATGGTGAGTGGAAGAAAATAGCTTTGCCAGGTCCAGGTTGTGATGGAGATGAGAGTGTTACCAAATCCTGCTGTCCCCATGGTGGGTTTGCTGTATTGTGCCCAGTCCTGAAAGTCTGAGCCAGGGGTTTTAACGTGGCCCCTTTCAAAACATATAGGTGGAATTCTTGGACCATGAGCTGTCCATAAAGCTTTACCAAGGAGATGTCCGCCCTGGAGCGAAACAACCCAAGAACCTAGATCTTCGTGAAGGTGTTGGTAAGGGATGCAGCGGAAATCATAAACTTGACTGAAAGCAAAAGAAACTTTGCCTTCATGTGCCTGCAGCTGGACGAAGTGGTGCTGGAGCACACCCTCCTTTGCGATTCTTCTTGTTCTTTTTATGAGCTGCTCCCTGGCCTGTGTAGTCCCGTAAATCTGGAAACTCTTTGCTGGTGGGGGCAATTGTTATATCCTCCCCCCAGATCCAGATGTCTTGTCCATGGTCAGTGTGCAATCCTTGTTTGCCAGAGGAGTGGGGCATCTAAAGGCAGGCAGGGGTCACATACTTTTTTTCTACACTTTCTAGAAAGACCAGAGCTAAACATCTTGCAGCCCTTTTCATGTCCTCATTCTTTTCTGTATTTATTTTCCATGAAAGAGGAGAAGAAACGCGACAGCATCTACTGACAGCAAGTCAAATGCCATCGTGTGTGTTCAGAGGGCAGGCTGGTTCTCATTTGCCTAACTCATCAGTCCCATCGTGCCATGTCCATGTTAGATTGTTTAGGGAAACAGATGACATATGTTATGATGCTAAATAAGCTGAAACAGTGCCAGGATGGAGGCAGAAGGGTTTTATTTGTTTGTTTTTAAATGAAGCATGGCTTTCTAGTGACTTATTGTGGTGGGGAAGGGGGGCACCGAGAGCAACAAGACATGGCTGTGACAGTGGTCTGGGAATTGAGACAAATCATTGCTTCTGCAGCAGAGATGAGCTGCCTCTGACCTGTCAGTTACTTGAAGGGAGACTCTGCATTTGGTCAGACAAGTCTCAGTTGGAGATGGTACCAGCTTTCCTCCTGAGCCTCTGTGGTTCCCTTTGAACTACACAGGCCCGAATCGCTTTTAGCTGAGCAACAGCAAATGGCAACACAGACTTGCCATATTGCTCTTTTGCGTACACTCTTTAAAAATCATACTAAATATACATGCATCAAAACATTCGTCACTTCCACGCTCTACAAGATTATAATTAAGTGGCATTCTGCATGTTGTTCATATATCATCCTTACCCATTCCAAAATTATGTCATCACCCTTATGGAAGCTCAGTATCGTCTCAGGGATGGCACTTCCCCTCCAGGCCCTACTGGGTTAGGCTGGGTTGACTAGAGAAATAAATCCAAGGACACTCATATAGGTATAAGAAAGACTCCACCTCACTTATTTGTCCAATTGACATGGCATTATGTGACAACCATACTTACCTTCCTACCTATCCCTGGAAACAATTGGGAGATGTTTGTCTCTATTCATTTTCCTAGCCTAGATATTTTTTGTAAGTGGAATTAAGCAAAATGTGTCCTTTTTGAAGCTGATTTATTTCACTCAGCATAATGCTTATGAGGTTCATTCCTCTTGTAGCCTGTGTCAAGAGTTCATTTCTCTTTATGGCTGAGTAGTAGTCCATTGTATATACCGTAGGCAACATGTTTGACTTATCCATTCACCTATTGATGGGTATTTAGACCGTTGACACGTTTGCGAGATTGGGAATAATGTTGCAAGGGCCATCTGTGTATTTGTATCTATTTATGCGCTTGCTTTTAATTGCTTATATCCTTCATTTCCTTTTCTTTCCTTGTTAGACTCAGTATGATCCCCTTCTGCCCATCCTCTAGCCTCACAACCTCTGTGTCTGATGTGCCAGGATCCCACCAGAAGCCTTAACACCAAGATTCTGAGCCCTGACTGACCATTCTGACCATCCAGGGAATTGAATATTCCGGAGCACACAGAAGATGAAGTTATCAAAACTCCTTAGGCATAACCGAACAACTGGAGGGAGTGCTTTATTGGGCTGGGGGGCTGGGGATTATAGTTGTGAAGGACACCAAGAACAATTGTCATTACCTAGACTGTAAAGACTATGTTCGACATCCATGCTGGTGAGTAGCAGCTGGATTTCAGAAGCTCACAAGTGGCCATCTAGGTGGCAAGTATTGTCACCCTCACTCTGGAGGAAAGAGTGGTGAGTGGACCACATGAACATTAGACTTCATGACTCTGAGCACAGAATAACTAGATGATCTCCAACTATCAATTCCAACTTCTTTGAAAGGGATCACATCCAAAGGTCCTAGATAGTGAAGCAAAATTCACAGTCATAAAAGAGACCAGGCTTATTGGCTGGATAGGGACTAACAGAACCTCTGAAACGATGGTCCTTATTCACTAAGTTTGAAAATGAACTCCTACCTGTGGTTCAATATTCAGCCAAATAATAGATTGGTCTATAATGGGAGCAATTACACAAGTGAGGCACGCAAACCTGAAAACAGCAAACCATTTGATCTCAAAAGGGCAGTATTAATCCAAGGCCCAAGTTCAGAAGGGTAGGAAGAGAGGAGGAAGGGAAACAGAAGACATAAGTAGGGAGTGGAACAAGTCATATTATATTGTGGAGATTGCAATAAGTGGCATAAAACACAATGGGTATGAATTGTTGAATAAAAAACTGATGATCTTGGTAAACCTTCACCTAATTCACAATAAAAACTTATGAGAGAGAAAAAAATCCAAGCACCTAGGCTGCATTCCAGGCCAATAAAATCGGACTCAGTGGAGATGGGACAAAGATGTCTTTTGGACAGCTCTCTGGCGATCCCAATGAGCACACAGGCTGATACCCACCATCTGGAAACTATGGGGTAGCTGCTTCTCCGGTAATGCCTCGGGGGAGCGCTTGGGTCCCTCAAAGAATGCGGGATGATGAAGGGGCAAAGGTCATCAAACCTCACCCACAGCTTTACACTGGGGGGCTGCTCTCTGAGGAATGTGGGAAGGGTCCACTTGCATGCTGTCTCTGTGCAGCAGATCCAACAGACTCAACACCTTTCCAAAGCTGGCAAGAAAGTCCGAGAGACTAGATGTGGGCACCACGCTGTGAGTTTCCCAGAAGGCACGAGACAGATCGAGAGCAGTCACAGGAACACAGACTCCTCCGGAAATGCCGCCATGCGCAGAACATGCATCTCTAATTTCATTTCACACTGACTCAAGCATTCAGTCCTTTTTACGAAAACCCAGCTTCTCATTACAGTAACCGGTTTAAAATGACAATCTTCTGTTGAGCAAGTCTAAGAAATGACCTTCCTTTATTTTACATGGTATAAAAATTCAGTTTCCTAGGCCGATGGGCTCAAGGGACAGGTGTTTTTATGTACTAGACATGGCTTTCAAAGTTCTTCAATTGCCTAAATTAATAACGACTTTTTTCCTTTGGCTTTTCTAAGGGACACATTAATTTCAATCTTTTTCTAAGGAAGTGAATCTCTAGCTATCTCATTTGGATAACTTTCTGCCTTCAGAGTAGAATTTGAAATAATCTGCAAGGTTACCCCTTCCCCACCCTGCCCCAGCAGCCCAGCCTCTTTCTTCCTTCCAGCCTCCAGCCACCGGGGTTTGGTTGGGAAAGGAGATGCAGAAGGGAGTCTCTGGATTTTTCTATCAAAAGGTTGGCCACAACCCCCAGTAGACCAAATGTAATTCATTATGGCGGGTTTTGGTTTTACTACATTAAGAGTTATCCTTAGGGAAATTACAAACAAACAGAAATAGGAAGACTTTATATTTTATTAACGGATGTACTGCTCAGTCTCATTATATTTTAAAAGACACAGTATAAAAAAAAAATCTGGCTCCATTTAAAATGTCCTGACTAGCAGAACTTAAAATACACAAATCTTAACATGAAAGTCTAGATGAATAAATAAAATAAACAACGAAACAGCTTTCTCAGGAAAAGCCATAATAAAGAGCTCGACTATTTTTTGAGCTGTTTAAGATGCTCGTGTTAAAGGGAAAAGAGTATCATTGTTGACTTTGAAATGTAGAACCATTTGCTTAATTCAGTGATGCTAAAATGGGCAGTTTGGCTGAAGAAAGAAATTGGCTTGTAGCATTTGATGAGCAATTTCTTCTTTTGAATATAGAAATGACCAGGGATGCGGACACGCCTTTTATTCTTTTGAGGACCCTCTAACCAAGAAATCTTTTAAATGATCATTACACAGTGAATGCCTGGAGGCTCTGGAAACTATTTATTTTGACATTATTATAAGCTCAAAATGATTCACCAATGCAAAAGAAGAAGAGAAAAAGCAATTAAATACTAAGCTGTAAACACTGGAAGCTTTTCTGTGCTGAAAATAATTGGACAGAGTTTTTTTCTTTTTTTAAGTAATAGTGTCCAAAGAGATTCAATGATCTTATTGCTTATGGATTTGGAGCTTAACTATATTCCTTATTTTAAATTTGATATTAGAATAGCAAGATTATAGACCTTGATACAGTGTGACTTGGAGAAGTATCGTTTCATTAAATTATCAAGTTAAGGCTCAAGGAGCCTGGTGGAATGTGTGTGACCATGAGGCCAGCCAGTTGGAATCCGCTATGGCTCACAGAGAAAGATGCGGTTCTCAGCTCCTGTAAAGATTTAGAACTTCGGGAACCCACAGGCATAGTTCTACGTTGTCCTTTCAGGGGTCCTCAAACTTTTTAAACAGGAGGCCAGTTCATTGTCCCTCAAACCCGCTGGAGGGCCGGACTATAGTTTAAAAATAAAACTATGCACAAATGCCTATGCGCACTGCACATACCTAATTTGAAGTAAAAAAAAAAAAGGGGGCAAAAACACCCGGCATGCTGAATAAATGTCCTCTGAGGGCCATGTGGTCCGCAGGCCATAGTTTGAGGACCCCCTAGATTGATATAAGTCAGAATCGACTTGATAGTGTTAGGTTTCTGGGGTGGTTGACCTCAGTTCTTGCTTAGCAACGCTGAAAGAATTCATATGGCAGAAGCACTTTTGTAAATCCAAGTGAATGTTATGAAAGAAAGTTTCAGGTATCGCAGTCCCCAAAAGTCCCCACTATCTCCGGAAAGCACGCCGGGCTGCATGGCAGGGGTGGGGAAAGTTTGCAGCTGAATATGGCGGTTTCATGGGAGGAATACCTGAGCAGGAGTGCAGAACCAGCTGAGGAGCCACGGCAGGAACCCCCAAGGGCCTCACCCTCCACTTGCAGAGCACGTGAACAAGGGAGGGCGACAAGGAGCCCAGGCCTACTTCTATCACCTCCCAACACCACTGGAGGGCATTGGTCGATCGTACTGGTTGATTTTGGTGCACTTTTGTGAAGTCCTATTCTGTATGACCAGGTGGACCTTCCACCTGGGTCTACATGACTTGGGTCAGAGCATGCTCAGTTCTGAATTTTGCCATAGGTATCTAATGAGTGTGCCTGATTTATTTCCAACCCCTTTGTTGTGGCCCGGACAGCTCATTTTCGTTTAGTGCTGGCATTTGGGAAGACAAGCCCTAATCTAGCAACCTGTCAATAGCAGTAAGTGAATGGAATTAAAACTCAACTCATAGCCATAAATTCAATTCGGACTCATAGCGACCCGAGAGGACAGGGCAGAATTGCCCCCTGAGGATTTCTGGGGCTGGAATTCTTTACAGGAATAGAAGTCTCTTTTTTCTCCCTCCCAGTGGCTCCAAAGGACTGACCTTGCAAGGAGATGTCCAGCGGGTGCCTGCAGGCTCCTTCATTGAAAATCTCTGCTAGTTTATGAAGCGGGAGGGAAATTTTGAGGAGGCCGTCTGCGGCAGAGTTAACTCCCCATTAAAGCCAATGAGCTTTTCCACATCTCTCAAAAAACAAACAAAAAAACCTAAAGTGACTACTTCAGATTAATATGCTGTAGGTAGAACCACCTCCCACTCAGCAAACCAAACCAATCAACCAACCAACCAAACAAACAAAAACACCCCAAATCCTGTTGCCTTCAAGTCAGTTCTGACTCATGCTCACCCCTTGTGGTACAGAGTACAATTGTTGCATGAGGTTGTCTAGGCTGTACCCTTTATGAAAGCAGATGACCCCTTCCTTTTGTGGTACAGCTAGGTGGGTTTGAACTGATAACCTTTATATAAGCAGCCCTATCCAGCGATCTATGTCAACTAAAGTGTCAAAGCATGTAAAGACTGATCCACAACCCCCACTTCTCTCTTCCTCTTCTGTGATGACCTGAAATCCACCTTTTGATCTGGTGGCACCATATTTGTGAAGCAGCCCGAATCACTGACGGACGGTGTGCAGGACAAACACCCTGTAGAATTGCCCTTCCAGCGTCAGAATTTGCATGAACAAGAAATAAACTTCTAGATTTTAAGCCACTGAGGTTTCAGGGGTAGCTTCTTTCTGCAGAACAGACTAGGCTATCCTGCCTGATCATCTCTTCACAGGGTTTTTGTGGAGAGCTACCGGAGCAGCTCGATCCAGGGGAGCTGCCAAAGCAGATACCTACACTTTATCTGGGATTGTAGGTTGTAGTACCAAAGTTTTTATTTGCCCGGGAGGCACTGAGTAAATTTTTTTTCTTCTGAAAACAGGACAATATGTAAGTAAGTTTGGAGACATATGTAGCTGGAGCTGAAAGTCCTCTTACCTTGCAGTTTTCTTTGGTAGAGATAGACTTGTTCTTAATGAAACCCATGACAGTCAGTGTCACAAATGACTTCTGAGGAGAGGCCAAACAGCTAAGTCAAGGCCAGCCTACCGTTCTCTTAAATGCTGTCTCATGCTCTCATCTGCTCTGACGTGTTTGCTCAGGGGCATGTGGCAGCCACTGGGCGGGCCTTACCATTGGCACTGAAAATCATTGTAGGGGATATTAGAGGATTTACATCAAGAAGACCTGACTTCCTGGCCATTGCTCGGGGGCCACAGTTCCCAAGACAATCAGTGTCAAGGGCAAAACAAAATAAAACATGACGAGGCCTCTGGGGCTGGGTTGAGCTGGATATGTAACCAAAGCCCCCTTCTACCAGGATCTTCCCAAGAGGAGATTGCTCTTTTCCATAGCTAAACAATTTTGTTTAACACACGTTCTGCTGGGGAACCTTCTGGGAAGCAGAAGAAAATAAATCTGCCTTCCTTTGAATTAAGCTGGGTTGGGTCCAAGCCCTGTGTAGTGTGTATTCTTATCATAACATCTAAAGGAGTCTCATTTCACCATTCTTAGCTATTAAAAAAAAAGTTCCAGGCACAATAATTCAATTTAAAATTACACACCAGGAGTAGTTCATATTTAATACACTTTATACAGGTATTACAGGTACAAGGGACGTACTTGTTAACTGCCAGGTTGCTGGCTTGAACCAACCAGCTACTCCACAGGAGGTACTGTGTTTCTGTGAAGATTTTCAGCTTGGAAGCCCACTGGGAGAGCTCTCCTCTGGCTTGAGTCTGAAGGTGCTTGACAGCAGTAGCCTTTTGTTTTTATAGAGGTATAAAGCTTTCTTTCTTTCTTTTTTTTTCTCGGTATAAAGCTTTTTAGAACAACAAAAACAATTCCTTTTGGAAGTAAGCCAGAGATAAAACCACAAGTTACATGCTTTACTTTTTTTCTGTCCTGCTGCTGGCAGCCACCCTTTCATCGATTGTGCACACCAGCATGGTGGTGAAGTGGTGAACTCTGCGCTCTCACTCCCCTGGCTACACACTCGGTCTCCTCACTCATCGTGTGGCTTCACCCAACGCACGGAGCCTCCTGCAGGCTCCTCACCCTGTGTGTGTAAAAGTGCGAAGGAGACAGACTTCCTCAGAGCTGTGCTTTAGAGAGAATCCTCCTCACATACTCAGCACCGCCTTGAATAGGGCAGCACTGCATACATGACATCTACTTGATGATTGTTGATGGTGTGGTGGTGTGTTTGTACGGATAAAAAAAGAGCCCTGAATGGTTATGTAACAAGTAAGGGAATAAATAGATCTTCCTTCATCCACCTTCATCTTTCATTGTTCTATCACTCCCTGATTGCAATATTAGAGGCTAAAATGGGCAGAATTCCCACCTCTGAACAAAGTTTGTGCACATGGGTGTGCATGCTTGTGTGTCCATGTGAGTGTGCCTGTACAATGTGTGTGCACGTGTGTGTGCACATGTGCACTGGAGCCTGGCAGCAGCAGGGGAGGCGCCTGTCTCTGTTCAGCAGTATCTGACGGCTGCTGCAGGTGTAATGAGAAGTGATTGGTGATCTGTTCAGGGAGCTCCTGGGGTGGACTCAGGGAAGGAGCAGCAAAGAAGACATACTCATCTCCCCCATATGTAGATGAGGTGATGGAGGTGGGCGGTAGAGGAGCAGCTCCTTAGTAATGAGATCACAGGGGAAAGGCCTTGGATGAGGTGCCAGACATCCCTGCTTTCCCAGAGAGGGTGGGGACTGGGAACGAGGCTGCATCCTGCCTAATCAGTTACAGTTGCTCTGTCGCTCTGGGGAGGGAGGCAGATGAGGCAGGGAGCTTCCGGAATCTCTCATCTCCAGTCCTTCTAGGTGGATGTGGGAGCGTGTGAGGACGGCCACACTGGAGGGTCAGGGTTGATCGCCTTGCAGTGTGGAGCCCGGCCTGGACCTGCGTTGTGCAGGGTGACCAAGGAGCTCTGAGGGCAGGGTTCTGGGTGGGGGCTTTGTCTACTAAGACCCACAGCCGCGCCCTGTGTCGCAATGTTGGCATGCAATGTGCAAAGACTTGAGACAATGTGAAATGGACCATCCACTTCACTTGGAAAGACAGGAGGGCTGAAAATCAGATTGGGAGATCTGATCTCGTTTGCTGCACAGTTGTGAGAGGAGATATTCCTGGCTTCTCTCATGTTGGGAACCGGGCATAATCAGCCTGACAAAACCAAGGCCATATTGCCTGCCCAGCAGGGCTAAAGCCACGTCACCTCAACCTTATCTTACCCTGACACACACCAGATGGCCCACCCTTGTCTGCTCCAGCACCGGACATTCCAACTGCAGACTTGCGGCCGCCTGCCCTGTGTGCTCTACACCCCCGCCCTTCCTTTTTTTTATCTCCCCTTTGAACTCCCTTGTTTGCCTCACCCTTTATAGAGAGGCTTGTGTAGCAATAAACTCAGACCTTGACAAGAATCTGCTTGGTCTCGCTCCTCTCTCTCGCCCGTTTCTCTTTCAGGCTGGGTCCTCCTTGGAACCCCTCGAATAACTGAGTCCCGCGGGTTGGGGCACTCTCACACATGAAACTATATTCCTCCTCAGGCATCAAGGAGGTGATACGAATGCTTTGATAGCCTAGTATCTGTCAGCTGGGAGGCACAACATAGTGAGAGCCCTTATTAATCACTTGGAGATTAGCTGAGGGGTGGGAGAAGCCAGGCATGAGGCTTTCCAGGGCTGCTCAGCCTGCACAGGAGTCCTTTCCTGGGTTGGACAGAGGTGCTGCCATCTGAAAGCTCAGATAGAGCAGTTGGAAAATTAACTGACCTGGTACAAGATCTATTTACATATATCAAAAGATCCTGGGTAATAACATCTCATGTTTGTGCAGCATGCCACATTTGTCAAAGGGCTTTCTCATTTACTGTCTTACTTGGTCCTCAAACTAAGAGGCCTTTGGGCAGCTATTGCTGTTTAATTTTGGGCGTGGTAACAGCTTTGGGTATAGTACTGGGCTTGGAATCAGGCTGTGCAACCCACAGCAGGTCACTTAGCTGCTCTGGATTGGCTTTCTTCCTCTACGAAGGTCAGCGCTTGGACTAGACCATTTTCCCAGTGGCAGCTCTGCTGACATTTTGGCCAACATCGTTCTTGTGGGGCTGTGTTGTTCCCTGCACCAGGATGCTAAGCGAGCATCCCTGGTCTCAGCCCACTAGATGGCAGTGCGACTCCCTTCTTCAGAATGTCCAGGCATGGCTAAATGTCCCCAGCAGAGCATGCTGCTGGGCTGGCGCACGGCAGGATGATGCACTCAATGAGTTGGATTTTAAGTTTTCAGGTACTTTACATGTCTGCACAGGGAGACTACATCAACAATTACCCAGCAGTCAATGGGTCATCACTGACCCTCTCTATAATTCCAACTGAGATCATGAAGCACCGACTGAGTTTCTGAGCTTAGCACCCTGCATGGCACAAGTTGTTTAGCACTCAGCTACAAACTAAAAGGTTGGCAGTTCAAACCTATCCAGAGGCCTCTTAAACAAAATCCTGGTGGTCTGCTTCAGAAGAGTTGGAGCCATGAACACCCCATGGAGTGAAGAGATATAAACATGAATGTGGATGTGACTCTAGGTATAGCTACAACCGGGAACCATGGAATCAACTACATCATGGAATCAACTTCAACTCCTGGCCTCCTTGTGTGTCCAAGAAGAACTGTGCTCCCCAGGGTCTGGAAAGGCTGCTTGGTCTGAAGTAGATTTGCAGGCCCTTCTTTCTAGGTGCCGCTGGGTGGCCTCAACCTTCCAAGCATGCTATTAAAAGCCAATCCGTCACCTGTGTGCATCACTGAAGACACACAGACACAGGGAGCAATGCCCTGGCTGGGGCACTGGAACAGCGCTGGCATGCAGTGAGTGCTGCCCAGTTAGCGAACAGGTCTTCCCTTGGTACTTTCTCAGGTCTGTGTGAAGCTTTCTAAGCATCCAGAGTTCTCGGCCTGATTCTGCTGCCAACTTGCAGTGTGGCTTCGAGCTAGTCTCTTGCCCTCTCTGGGCTTGATAACAAAAGCAGGGCAGGCCAGCCACAAATATCGTGTGGCTAGCAGGGGAAAGCAGTTGAGGACACAATTGCAGATGGAGTTCATCCTTTGGACTCATCGCCCCTCCTCCCTAACACCCCCCCCCCCCCACTACACACACACACCTTTTCAACTGCACCAGATGGGTTTTAACTTTCCGGCACCAGAAAAAGCAGACCTTGAGTTTTTTCCTTTATGGAATGTAGGCCATCCCTGCTTATGTGTCACATTCAGTCCTCGTTCTTCTCCCTACTCTTGTCCCTCCTCCAGTCATCAACAAGTGACTGCAGGGCGGTTTCCCAGCAGGGCTGTGCTCAAAGATTCATAATGCTGGGTTTTCCTTTAGTTCTCCACAGTCTTGGGCTTGGAACAATCCAGGCATTACCTTATCAAATGCTCATTTTAGCGGGGAAGGACGGGGGCACTGGAAACACCGTATGGGCTCAATCCTTTTCTGCACGTGTGTGAGGGGTTTCCAGGAGTTCGAATTTCAACTTAAGTGATTTATTTTTTGTTGTTTAATCGCGTGCCTGTCATCTGCTGGACATTTCTTCTACAGTGTTTTGTTGTTGTTAACCCCATTTCTAAGATCAGAGATAGAAGGGTCAGGCACAATAGGCAGTTAAATTGACTCAATCTGGGGTGTGAACCTGCTTCTGTCTGGTTCCTCATAGCCCTCAGTCATTTTAATGCAGGTGTTGTGAAGGGTGTGGGTTCAGCAGCCACACACTGCCTCATCTCGCCTCCTCGTTGATAGGCTGTGTACCCTTATGTGAGTTGTTTAATCTCCTACCAAGTTTGTGAGAGCACTACTTTTATTAGCTTCATTTTACCGAGACTGTGAGAGGTCAGGGGAGCGAAGGCTTACATATTGCCAGGCATATAATATGCTAATGATAGTCAAGATATATAACTAAGCATTTCTCTGTTCTTGGTTCTGTCAGTACCTGGTGTGGCCACAAAGGAGAAACCTGGTTTCCTGCTATTTTGAGCATCTAGTGTGAATGGCAGGAGATAAGTCACAAGCTAATGAACCCTTGTGGTGTAGTGGTTAAGCACCCTGGGCCCGGCTATCAAAAGATATAGTGTCCAGGGTCTTAAAGTCTGGAAGATAAACAAGGGGCCATCTAGCTAAGAAACAACAAAGCCCACATGGAAGAAGCCACCAGCCTATCTCGACATGATCGCTGAAGACAAAGCGGGTGCATAAGCAAATGCGGGCATGTTTTCCTGATGTGCACTCACCCTTTACATAAAACTCTCTCTTATACATACGCGTTTCTGTGGATTTGTTTCGCTAAGGCACCCAGACTAACATAAGCAGCATGGAACGCATTTAAGAAGCCTAGACAAGGGCAGGGCAGGATATTTGGAGGGACTGGATCCAGAATTAGAGAGGAAGGGGTCCTGGAGGTGAAACGGGCTGCTAGCTCCCTGTCCCAAGGGGGACAATGAGACTGCTGGCTCCCATGAAGATTTACAGTCTTGAAAACTCCATATAGGGTCACTGTGGTTGGAATCCACTGGACGGCAGTGGCCTTTTGGGATTGAAGGTGGAAGCCACCAAAGAGCCTGCGGGGAGTGTGTGAACTTCTGGAATACAGCGAACAACCTCTGCACATCTGCTTTTCGTGCTGCCCAAGTCATGCATTGACATTTGTCCAAAAGTGAACCATCACAGCTGCTCTCTCAGGAAGCTGGGGGCTGAGCCCGCTGGTTCCACTCTGTCAGCATTTCTGGTCCGGGTACCTGCCCTCTGCCCCGGCACAGGCAATGGGCTTTTGGAAGCAGTGCTCCCTGGGTAGTGGGTGTGATTTGGCTCCTCTGGCCTAACATGATGAATGCTGAGAGGGGGTGGATACTAGGGGGTTAAGCTCCCTGACCTTTCCCTAGCCCAGGGGAAAACTTACTATTTAAAGTAAGTTTTAGACAGAATCTTTAGAAAGATAAATTGTTTACTTAATGTACACAATTACTCCCCAACACATCTGTTTTGTGTCTGCTCAACTCAACCTCATAGGCTATGGATGACCTTGAGCAAGTTTTTAAAGTCACAATGGGTTTCTACCAGGATTGAGAGTTCAGCTCTCTCAACTCTCCAACTGGTTATTAGCACCATAGTCTCATTTCTATTTATGGATTTACTTTGTTTGAGGGAAAAAAGACTCCCAATTCAACTTTATTTTATTAGGAACTCCTTTGCTATGTTTTACACAAGAAAAAGACACAAACCGCTGTTCTGGATGAAGGAGAGCATCCGCATGAGGCCACAATGGTGTCGGAAGGACCCACAGCCACAGTTACTTAAATAAAATGACACTCATTCTGTCCTGCTGACTCTGACTCATAGTGACTCTGTGTAGGGATCCTGAAGTTGCTACCTTTACAGGAAGCAATAACCTCATCTTTCTCCTGTGGAATGACTAGTGGCTTCGAACCAGCGATCTTGCTGTTAATAGTCCAACACTATCCAGCATCACCACCTGAGCTCCTGAAAGCTTAAATGAGACATGGAAAACAAACACCTTTGTCACAAAACTGTCCCTGAAGACGGATCAATTCATGGAGTTGCGGGAGGGCCTGTGAGAGCATGAGCGGGACCTTCATTGGGATGTGCACACGACCGTATATCGCTGAGTCTGGCCCGGGGAGTGGACGCAAGCTTTCCACTGCCAGTCAGCAGTAGGAAAGAACTCAATGGTGGCTGAATGTGTGGCCCCTCAAAATGGATTTAGGGTCTCCACATAGACTCTCACTGTGAGCCACAGCCTATTGCTCAAAATTTAAGCTTAAATATGACTTAAATGCCTAACATTCTGTTTCCTTAAACTAGAGTACTGCCAGGATCAACTAGAGGCCTGGATGACCTATCAGGTCTGAACAACGATCTCAAATCACTTCACATGATCCATTCCACCAGTCATGTCACCAGTCACACCTCCTCACTTACCCATTCCAGAGACTGTGCCTGTATAACCTATCGACTAACACATTCCCACATGTTGTGATTATGAAACCAACCATCATGCTGGAATAAGGACCAATCACGATGTAAGGGGCAGGGTCAATGGGAAAGCAAGATAGGGGCTGAGGGGAGCCAAGAGGGTCCCGTCACTCAATCCCTAAACCTGATCTAATGTCACTAGACTGGGGTCTTCCTCACATCTCAAGGGCACCCGATTCATGATTGAAGTGAATTGTGCTTATTCAATCTTTGTTCTGCTTACCGTCCTGCTATGCTGCCTCCTCTTCTTGCTTTATGTGTGTGGCTCCCTCTGTTGTGGTGACAAATGGCTTGAGAGGGATTTGACATAGGGAGAAAGCCCACCCACATCAACTGTCACCAGAAGCAGACACTGAGTTCATTTCTCTCACCTCACAGAACTATGCACATCAGACACTGGTAGAGCTGCCCGGAAGGGGAACCCTTAGTGCAGTGGTTCTCACCCTGTGGGTTGCGACCCCTTTGGGAGTCATATGACCCTTTCACAGGGCTCGTCCAATTCATAACTGTAGCAAAATTACAGTGATGAAGTAGCAAGAAAATCATTTAATGGTCGGGGGGGGGGGGGGTCACCACAACAAAAGGACCTGTATTAGGAAGGTTGAGAACCACTGCCTGAGTGTGCTTAGGACTTTGCTGCCCTCAGGGTCACCAGACATTCCTGAAGGCAGAGTCACTGCAGGAAGCCCTTCTGGGAAATGCCCTGAAGCCAGGTCTCAACCAACTCCATCCACCCTCACCCTCCTAGATCCTAATCATAGGCTGCATGGAAATGCTCCCTGCCACTTCAAAGACTGTAAGTCCATCGGAGCAGAAAGCCTTCTCTTTCTCCCTTGGAGTGGTGGCTGGTGAGTTCAAACTGCTCACCTTCTGGGTAACATAACCCACAGACCAGCTCCCCCTGAGCTCAGTTAGGTTTGCCACACAGCACACATTGTTGGGAACCTTCTGAAGTAGCTGTGCCATGTGCAGGTTGGGGGATTTCGCACAAGATGCAGAATTCCACCCTCTCTTGGAAAAAATAATTTTTGCAATAGCCTTGTATTCTCTTCTGGATCTGAGTAGCAGCTACTCTCATGCAGTCCTAGCACATACATGCTAGGTCTTACGCCGAGTCTGCTCCATGCTTTCCTGTGTCCTATGTGGCGCTGTAGGCACCCAAGGCATGGACTCTGCAGCCTGGGTTCAAATCTCTCCTTTCCACTTCCTCACTGTGTGGTCATAGGCTCATGACTTTATCATCCTGTGCCACTGATTTTTCATCTGTAAAATGAGGCAAGAATAGAGTCCACACATAGGCTTCTTAAGTGAAATAATTGAATTATTATATACAAAAAGCTTAGAACATTGCTCGGCATCTTGCAAATACTGTTAGGTAGCTTAGCATAGGGAGTGGGTCATCCATTACATATGCTCAGGTTCAAACTTCCGGCCAGGAAGGGGTGGTACACCTAGGTGGGTGTTACACCTGGATTGGCCCATCTGAGCCAGGTGAATTCAATCCAGCCAATGGGGTTGACCAGGACCATCAACCATGCCTCCCTGTGGAGGAATTGAAATGGCAGGATCTTGACCTCTCCGATGTCTCCCTTCACCCACTTTTCTGTTGTCCGTCCCCCAGGGAGGAGGTCACATGTAGATACTTGTAATCGGTTTCCTCTTTCCAATCCACCCTCCCTCTACCCTCCCAATATCACCACTCACAAATTATCAAGGTTTCTTGAGGGATGGGGGAGGAAGGGGTAAAAATGAGGACTTGATTGATGCCAGGGGCTTAAGTGGAGGCAAATGTTTTGAGAATAATGAGGGCAGTGAGTGTACAATGTGCTTTACACAATTGATGTATGTATGGATTGTGATAAGAATTGTATGAGCCCCTAATAAAACGATTTAAGAAAAGAAAGAAAAGGCAGGATCCTGGAGCCCACGTAGTGACTTTCTCTCCAGCAGCTTCTAGGCAAGCTGTGCAGGGGTGAGGGGCCCTGAGGTGCCTGTGTAAACCTGAAACTTCTTCTCTCAAAAAACTCACTTGGATCACAATCCAGGCTGCGGAGTGAATTCTTTCTCACGCGAAGCCAAGGACTGAGGTATATTTCTCCCACGAGAGATCTAACAATAGTATCTCTTATTATATCATTAGGAGCCCTGGTGGTGTAGTGGACTATGCATTAACCTGCTAATCGCAAGGTCAGGGGTTTGAACTGACTAGCCCCTCCGTGGGAGAAATATGAGGTTGTCTATTTCTGTAAGGCAATGGTTCTCAACCTTCTGAATGCCGCCACCCTTTAATACAGTTCATGTTGTGGTCACCTGCAACCATAAAATTATTTTCATTGCTACTTTATAACTGTAATTTTGCTATCGTTATGAATTGGATGACCCCTGTTAAAGGGTTATTTGATCCCCAAAGGGGTCGCGACCCACAGGTTGCGACCCCTGCTGTAAGGATTTAAAGTCTCAAAACCCCAAAGGGGCAGATCTTTGTCCTATTGGGAGTCAATAAAATGGTAGTTAGGTTTTTTTCTGCATCAGTATCAGATTCTGGTGGCAATCTCAGTCATCCTGCATTGTGGTCTGGTTTGAACTCCGGAAATGACTGCCCTGGTTTGAGGTGAGGGCCACGGTGCTTCAGTGGTAGACCTCTCATCGTCTTTCACCGGGAAGACCCGGGTTTGATTTGCAGCCAATGTGCCCCAGACTGTCAGTGAAGGTTTGTGTGTTGCTACGACACTGAGGCTTCAGTGGTGTTTCCAGACTGAAACAGAATAATGAAGAAAGACCTGATCATCCCCATCCACACATTGACCTATGGCCCACCACTGTTGGCTTCCTCTCCCAGTCCTGGTGGTAGCACAGATAGGCACAGTTTGCTCCACTGCCCATGAGGTGCCCATGAGAGGCTGAGTCGACAACCACAGTCAAGATCAACAGCTTAAACTCCATTCTGGGTCTATGGAAACAAGAACAACCTTCTGAAATGAGGTCACATGGCTATTTGGGACTGGGAGGATGCCTTTGTGATATGGATTGCACTCTGGATCCCGAGGGGGACTTTTAAACACAGCCACATAGCAGCTCCGGAAATTGTCATAGTGAGAAGGCAGGTTAAAAAAAAAAGCTTTTACTGGCTTGCTCAAAGGAGGCTGCGGGTAGATTGTGGGGTGGAAAACTCCTCTGGAAATGAAAAGTTTTTTTCCTTACATATGCATCATTTCTTCTGGTCCTGAAAGAAAACACAAAGCAGACGAGAGAAGGAAACGGAGACTAGCAGTCATCTTGTTGGTATTCCCACAGCACCCCCTCCTTAAGCACTTGCTGCCATCTCATCCAACTCCACTCAGTGTATTTCCACCCGGCAATGATGCAGAAATGTCTGCGTACTCCAGTTTGATTGTAGTCGGGCAACGTTTATGGCTTTGACGTTCAACTGAGCATGGCAGGACGTCTAGAAACAATTATAACCAGCACCTGCTCTGTCTGTGCTGTGGGCAGGCAGTGACGGATTCCCAGCCTCTGGAACACTAGTGTTCCCTCCCAGCTCAGGATAATGACGGTGACACTCGGCCCCCTTGTTGTCTGGGGAGCTCAAGGAGCTCTCCTCTGAAACCTCAACTTATGGGCATTTCTTTAAGTGAAGACATCAAATTAGTGACTGGAAAGGAAGGCGTAGGAGATGATTATTGGCCACAAGACAAGCCTCAACCGCCTCCAGAGAGCATGTCTCCTAAGTACCAAGTCGGCGGTGACAGCTAGGGGGCCCTGGGTCACCGGGTGGTGTTGAGCGGGGACTCTGGGGCCCCAGCGTGGGACGCTGGCGGGTGCAAGTTCAAGAGGGTCAGGGGCTGATGCCTCCCCATGCCCCTGCCCTCCCCCAGCAAGGGCGCTCTGGGGTGCTGGGTCCTTGAGGCCCCAGCTGGCGGGGCCGCCCACGGTCAAGGCTTCGGGCACAAGCGCGGGTGCGCTGAGGCCTGCGCCTTCCGGGGGTCTGGGCTCAAGCAGGTGGTCGCGGCGGCTCCGCGGGCGGGCGGGCGCCCAGCAGGATGACCGACGACCCCCGGCGCGTCGCCGGCACCCAGCGCCCGGGCGTAGAGGCGGGCGGGGGGGCTGCGCTCCGCTGCCGCCAGGGCCCCCTCCTTCCGCCCCCCCCCCCCGCGCCAGGTGAGCCCGGCCTGGGCCTCGGCGGGCGGCGGGGCTGCCCTCTCGCCGCCCTCCAGCGCCCCTCTCGCCGCCCTCGAGGGGCCGGGCCGCGCCGAGCCGGGCGGCTGCCGGCCGGGGCTGGGGGTTGGGAGGGGCGGGGGTCACGGGCGGGTCGCTCGTTCGGCCGCTGGCGGGGGGCGTGGCCGGGCGGCCGCGCGCGAGGCCGGGCCAGCGGCCGCCACGCCCTCGGGCTCAGACTCCGACTCCGGCTCGGCTTGCCCTGGCGGCGGTGGCGCCGTGAGGAGGAGTCCGCGCTCCTCTGTGGCGGTGGCGGCGGCCGGCTCCAGGCCGGGTTTTGGCGCCGCCCGCCTGCTGCCTCCTGGCGGCTCCTGAACTCCAGCCCCCTCTCTATCAGCCTCTCACTCCGTCTCAATACGTCTCAAGATGGCGGCCAATGTGGGATCGATGTTTCAATATTGGAAGCGCTTTGATTTACAGCAGCTGCAGGTCAGGCTTCTCTCTCGGCCTCTCGCTCGGGGGTGGGGGCTGCGGGCGGTCGGCCTCCCCGGGGGGGCGCCGGGCTGCCTTGCCGCCGGGGAGCCGCGGCGGAGGGGAGGAGGGGGGTACCGGGGAAAGCGGGGCCGACTCGGGGACAAGTCCCTCTCACTCCCCGGCCCCCATTGATAACTCGCTTGATCGGAAATTGATCCTCTTTGTTCAATTCATCGATCAGCCCAAGATGGCGCCGGGAGCCGCCGCCGCCACCGCTGCCCCTGGTGTCTGCCCCCTCCCCTGGCGCCCCCCCCCCCCGGCCCCGAGCCGCCGCCGCCGCCGCGGGACCGGGGAGGGGGCGGCACTGGGCGCCCGCGGGGTGCGCAAAAAAAACAAAAAAAAATAGAACTTGAGGAAAGTTGTGTTTTTCTTTGCTGTCTCATACCCTGTATTCTTTTATCTCCTCTCTGAGATCCTTCTGTAAGGGGATGTCCAGTGCACTGCAAATAGGTTTTGGGTCTATACCCGGCCGTCCCCTCTCATTCTCCATGATAAGATTTTTTTGTTCTCATGATGCCTGTTGCCTTATCCCTTTGAAACTTTGTGATCACACAGGCTGGTATGCTTCCTCCATGTGGGCTCTGTTGCTTCTGAGCTAGATGGTTGCTTCTTTACCTTCAAGCCTTTAAGACCCCACACGCTATATCTTTTGGTAGCTGGACACCATCGGCTTTCTTCATCACATTTGCTTATGCAGCCGCTTTGTGGTCAGTGATGGTGTAGGGAAGGTGAGCATCGTTTAATGCCAATTTAATAGAACAATGTTCTTGCAATGAACGAGTCCTTGAGCGGAGGCCCTATGTCCATCTGCTACCTTAATACTAAATCTATAAACATATGGACATAGATCTATTTCCCCATGCCCCTTTGTAAATATATGTACATGCCTTTATTTAGACATCTATAACTGGCCCTTGCTTCCCAGCTCACTCTTCTATACCCTTTGATTTTCCTCTTGTGCCCACTGTCATGCTCAGTCTTCCTTTGGGTTTCAGTAATTCCTCTTGGTTACATTACCCTTTTTCACGCCCTACCAGGCCTCCTGCATCCCCCTCACCACCGAATTCCATCACTTTTTGTTCCCTTGTCTCTGGAATTCTTAACACCACTACCTTTCTTCCCACCTCCCTCTCTCGCATGTCCTCCAGGATGTGCTAGTTCCGTTTTTTTTTCTCCTCCAGATTGTTCGTTCAGCCTATCTTATTTAGACAGACCTGTAGAGGCAATAACATGCACAAAAACAAGAAAGAACAAAACCAAGCAGCAAAATAAACAAAACAACAAAAATCCAATTACAATAAAAGAAAACAAAGGTCAACAAGATAGAAAAGCTCATAGATAGTTTAAGGACTATGTGTTGGCCTTTAGAAGTGTTTTCTAGTCCAGTCTTTTGGGGCACCAAACCCTGACCCTAAAGTCCACCTTTAGCATTTCCTTGGGATCTTGCTGCTCCTTTTACTTGCTCTTCTGCTGTACCCCCTTAGTGTTATGCCTCGGTGTAGAGAGATCAGTTTGGGGGTAATTCCCACACTGTGTCTCCAGTGTTGTCCCCTCTAGGGCTATGGGTCTTTGAGGGACGTTGTGTCTCGTCGTGGGGCTGGCCATGTGGTCTTCTATGTGAACTGACTTCTCTGAGTGGGAACATCATCCTCAAGGTCTGGTGGGACAGGATGTGCTCCACTCTCCCCTTCTCCCCTTCATCTCTGTGTGCTCTGATCAGATAATGTCTCTGTCCAGGAGATGCAAATTCAATGCTATCCTCTGAAATAAAATCTTTGGGAGGGGTTGTGGGGAATATCTGCTCAGATCTTTGGTGTGTCCAGGAGAGAGGGACTGCTCGGCTGGGCACAGCCACGAGGGGCTCAGAACTCTGGCTCCAGAAAATGGTTGTAAGTTTGGCTTTGTTTTTAACCAGTTGTGTGCCTCTGGGTCAACACCTGTGTTTTTTTGAGTTAGTTTTCTGATCCGAAAAGTAAAGGTACTCCATTGTCCAGACTCCCATGTCACCAAGTGATCGATAGGGGCTAACCAGAGCCTGATTCAAATAGTGTGGATCTGTTAGGTGCCTTCTAGACCTGGGGTGGCGATTCGGAGCCCAGGACAACAATAATGTCCGAGAGGTGATATAGGTGGCTCCAAATTGAAACAGGAAGACCACTGTGGAGATTTTGTCCTTCCACTGATGGCCACAGGCCACCGCCTCACGTCCTGCAAAAACAGTTTCCATGGCTCAACAGCCAAGCCAGGGGCCAGTGCCATAAAAATCATATGGCTAACTGGGACAAAGGGCAGACAGATATTTTTTATCATGATGTCTTGAGAAACCCACCTAACCTCCATGCAAATCTTCTGGTGTGAGTTATTTTTGGAAGCAATCATATGCTGACAGCAATTCAAATCTTTCCTTTTGACAATTTGCCTGTACTCTTTTCTGAACCTGAGAAGGTAATCCCTGTGTCCACTAAGAAATTGACTGGCTGGCCTCCTACTTGGACAGTTAGCCTGGGATCCTGGGGACCAAGTGAAACAGAGCACTGACACCTTCATTCAGCTTCTTCAAGCATTATTGTCTCTTGCTTGGGATTTTCTAGGTGTGGATGAGGCCCGTCCTCTCTATTGGAGGGTTGTCTGCTTCTCCTGGGGTATTCAAGGCACTGATTTTTCCAATGTCCTTCTTTCCTGCAGTAGGCACATTGATCCTGCCCCATGGCTTGGCGGTGCCCACAGGTCAGTCTCTCCGTAAGTGGGCCATGCTCTCCTTTTCCTGAGTCTCTGGGGTCTCTCATGGCAATTACTAGTATTTTAACTAGTTTCTTTGTCTCTGTCGTGGTAGGATCATCTCTGTTGTTACACACCCGCTGAGCCACTTGTACCAAATCACTAAGATTTTTCCCGTCAAACCCTTCCCACTTCGTTTTCATGTCTGAGGCAGACTGAGTAATAAAGGCAATACTTATTGCCCTCCTGTTCTCGGGGCCTCCAGGCCGTTAGGGATATAAAGCCCGTAGGCTTCCATCAGTCACTCTAAAAAGGCACGCAGACATTCTCTTGTAAGAGCCTGAAAATTCTCACTGACCTTAGATAAATTCATAGGTTTTCTAGCTGTTCCACTGAGGGCCTGCAAGAGAAACTGGTGATACCTGGTTAGGCCTTCTGTGCCTTGCAAGGAGTTTGGATCTCACATTTTTCGTGCAGTGGCAAAAAGAGTTTCCCTCACATGGGGAGTGCCTGCTGTCTGACCATCATGTCCATTGACTGCTTACTGGGCCTCTCTCTGGCAGGGCTACTGTACCTGTGTTGTGAACAGCACCTGGAGAAGTTGCTGGCAATTTCTGGAGGTGGGCTAATGCATATGGAAAACCGTTTCTATCAAGGAATCAGACCTGCTTTGTCAGAAAAAGGGATTTTGTTGATTCCAATTATACAAATCACTGGAATACAAGGGGATATATACCCAAAAAGGGACTCAGGGGTCTTCCCCAGGTGTTGGGGCTGCTTGCCTTGAGTGTAGAATGGCTGCTGCCAAATCATCCTTCTTGGGGGGTGGGGCGGTCGAGATCCCATACCAGCCCTAGTGTATGTTGGGGTGTGGACTCAGAAAGGAGTTATGAGTATTTCTCTCTCTCCAGCCCCGTGCACCTGACAGGGTGGCAGTGATAATGAAGGGTCGTAAGCTAGTTCTCCCACTCCCAGAGTCCTCCTGCAAAAAGGAATAAAGCCGAGACAGAGGGGTATGGGGAGGGGTTGGGGAAGGGCAGCCTCCACCTTAGTGGTTTTAGGACCTTGGGTCTATTTTTTTTCTGGTCCTGCCATGTTTCCTGAAATCTTGAAACAAGAACCCTTTCTGTTGCAGGAGGAAGTAAGTCTTTTGTTTATGCTGGCTTATTAGTGGCAATGTCATTCCACGCATCAATTTTAGGGATCAGATAGGGATGTCCTGGTTCCCCATAAACATAACTATGAACTCTGAGAAATAGGGGAAGGGAAAACGAGTCTTGCATGGGCAAATCAGGAACTCCTTCTGTCCAATCACCTTTAAACAAATTGCGGAGTCTCCAGGCTTTAGGGCTGAAACTACATTCTCTTTGTGAGCGCCTAGAGCAGGGGTCCTCAAACAATAGCCTGTGAGCCACATGCGGATAGCCGAGGACCTTGATCCTGTCCGCCGAGTGTTTGTGCCCCGTTTGTTTGTGTGTTTTTTTTAAACTTCAAAATAAGGTATGTGCAGGAAGCATAGGAATTTGTTCATAGTTTTATTGAAACGATAGTTCGGCCCTCCAACTGATCAGAGGGACAGTGAACTGGTCCCTGTTTAAAGAGTTTAAGGACCCCTGGCCTAGAGAAATCAGAAATCCGTAGTTCTGGGGAGAGCACTCCTGTTAAGGAGGTTTCCTTTCTAAGCAAGCCCAGACAGTGGCAATTGGATCTCGGTGCACCTCGAAATGTTGTAGCCACTCTCCATTCCCAGAAAGAAAACTACTCCGACCGCTGGCAAGTTCAACAGAAAAAGTTTTTTTTCCTGAGCAGCCCCAGTCTAATTGTCCAAAGGTTTTTATACTTTTGCAATGTGCAGGTGTGCAAGCAGGCAGAGTAGAGAAGCAGGGTGTTGCAGTTAGTCATTCTTAGTTGAACAAAGACTGCTCTGGTCGCTCTCGCGAATCTTCTGAGCATCCATATCCTTTGGGACATTCCCTTGGGCACATCTGCACAGCCTACCTCCCCTATATCAGCTAGTTCATTTACAGTTCATAGCTACTTTATTTACTTTACATGGTGCCTTCTGTCAGCTCATAATGGCTTCACTCTTGTCAAGGCTGTTTAAGCTTTTCCCAGAGATCCTATATAGCCGCCATTGTGGCCATGGGGAAACGGGGCCTGTGACCCTGGCCAAGATGGTGCCCACCAGCCCAAACATGTGGAAGGGCACTGCCTAGGGAGCTGGTTGAATAGACCTGGGAGTTAGCCCTGCCTTGTCCTGGGAGCCAAATATTTCCCTTTTCCCCTCCATTCCCTTTCTCCTGGCTTTTCAAACAAGCTGCTTTAGCCCTATAATGCCCAGCACAACATTTTTATAACATTTAATTGAAACTTATCTAGTACCAAACTTATAAATTATCAATGTGACAATTTGGTTACATTTCAAAAACATTGCACGTTTTATATATTTGAATGCCATATATACATATTGATAACTATGAAAGTAAAGAATAAAAATGTTTAAAATTATTTCCTGAATTTAAAACTTGAGGCGTTATAGTGTTAGTGTTCTACCAGTGTAGGTTTGTTCCTTGTTACAGGCTGGTTTTCCGTGGCCCAGGCTTAGGCCAATGGCATATGGAACCCTTCCTGTGTAACTGTTACCTTTAGGCTTTCAGTGTTGCTGCTTAAGGCACTTTTGGGGAAAGCTCTTACTACACAGTTCCACTGCCACGATGTTCCAGACAGAAATTCCAATTCCCTTAAGGTTCCCTGAGCTTCCAGATGCCCCTTCCCTTCAGAGATTTGAGAGTCTGCTCCCGCCAGCAGGCATCTTGGAGGGCCGTGGGGCCATTCCAAGCAGTGGTTCTCCTAGCTTGTCTAGAATAAGGGTTGGACTTAAAGTCGACCTCAGTGAGTTGTCTTTGATCCCTTACTTCTTGCTGGGGCATCTTCCTGAGGCAACAGATTCAGGGCAATAAAGGGCTCGCTCTCAAGTGGGGTTTATTGACCTTGAGGCAGCAAGCTCTACATAGCCTTCTTTTGTGCTTTCTAGATGGGACTTAGCAGCTTCATACTCAGGAATTGCCCCCTTGCATGAATCCTGTCCAATTGGGATAGAGTTGACACAGAGGCTAGACAAACAAAAGCTGATACACTATGCAACTTTATTTGAGAAATGAGAATGGTGGCCAGAGAATGGTACACTTTCCCTTCTAACCCTGATTCACCTGGAACAGTTTTGTAAAGTGATTGGAAAGTGGGCCGAAATGCCAGAAGTTACAGCATTTCTCCTTTTGAGGAGCAGTAGAGACCTTCATCCCCAGTGCACCCAGGAACCCCCTAAGGCAGGCATCCTCAAACTGTGGCCCGTGGGGCACATGTGGCCTGACGACATTTATCCCACCCTCAGGGTGTTTTTGCTGCCTCTGCATGTCCTACTTAGTAGCCGATTCGTGCAATGTGCATAGGAATTTGTTCATAGTTTGGTTTTTTTTAACTATAGTCTGGTGCTCCAACGGTCTGAGGGACAGTGAACTGGCCCCCTGTGTAAACAGTTTGAGGACCCCTGCCCTAAGGGATCCTGGACTTAGGGGTTACTAATCTCCCAGCCCTGAAACATCCCTGAACATTCTACCCGTTGTAGGAGGCACCATGGGAATTTGGTCTCTGGGTAATTTACAAGTCTTTTATTCAATTTGAAGCCAAGAAAATTAAAAATGACTCAGACACTTACTTTCTTTTGATCCCTGTTGACTCCCGCTGTAGTATTCCAATATTACAATTTAACGCTATAACGCATGACCTTTTCATTCCATTCAATTAAATGTGTGTGTATAGATAGATAGATAGATAACTATGAAAGTAATTAATGAAAACAAAATTTGTTTGACCAAAGTTAATAATTGAGGGATAATAGGATTAAATAGAAGCATGGTTCTTAGCAGTGGGTCCAAACATTAGGATCATAAATGAAACAGTGATCTCAGTGCACCCAGTAGTTCCCAAACCCTGTACCCTCATTGGGGAAATTGTGGATGCTTTTACTCCCGTGCCTATACTTAGAACGAACAAACACACATGCCTGATAATCCTAAGATTTTTTTTGTTTCCTGTGACACTCACCTAATTTCAAGGGCACTGCCACCTCACAAGCCTAGCCTTGTCTCAGTTAAACTGTTCACCCTCTTGTCCGTTTGTTTGTTTTTCCAGAAGTTCTCAAGTTACCAAGCCCTCTGAACCAAGTGTGCCACCTCTAGGACCACCATCTCCTGGACCACCTCAACCTTATCCATCCTAGACCTGAACGGACAACCCCTCCCAGCAGAGTAGAAAGGGTATGGACCCAAAGCCCCACTTCACCCTTTTGCCAGCAGGAAGGACCTAAAGATGTCGTCGCCTTGTACCCCAAAGATTTGGGTCCATATCTCTTCAGGGTGTAAATTTTAGGTAGCTAGCATAGGGACTAGGTTGTCCATGATACATGCTCAGAGGGCCAAGCTAGCCACCCAGGAAAGAGTGGCACACCGAGCGTGCTCAGAGGTCCAGGTTTCCAGTCAGGAAGGCCAGGTACACCTGGGTGGGTGCTGCACCCACATTGACCCACCTAGGCCAAGTAAATTCAATTCAGCCACTGGGGTCCACCAGGGTTGCCTACCATGCCTCCCTATCTCTCCTAAAACACAATTGGATCACAAACCTGGCTTTGGCGTGAATTCTTTCTCATGCAGAGCCAAGGACCAAGGTATATCTGTCCACAGAGAGAAAAACCTAGGAAAGCTCTTTGGAGGCAGCAGCACTGCACATGAGTGGCTATTGGATACTGTTTAGATGCATGGCTTTCTATTTGGAACTTTTTTTTGTCTCACCTGAATGGAAAGGAAGAGGTAATACTTCTGGATCACACAGTATCCATGTCCACAAATGAGCTGCTCATTCCACAGTCCTGGCAGTGCCTTTTGAAAACCCTCTGCTTTAGAATGTCACTCCTTGAAGATGGCAGTGGGAGTGGCTGGGGCCAAGTATGCTGCCTCTTACTCCCAGTTGCAGGTTTCTGGATGCTGATTGTATCTCTTACAGCATCAATTAGTGGGCTTGTTGTCTGCCTCAGGCTTTGTTCACAGAGATCCTCCAGCTAGGTGGTGGTGTGTGCGCATAAGCAGAGGCTTCCTGCCAATCCCCCATGAGTAGTAGAGCTCCCATGGTGTGGACTCCATGAAAGCCGTGCTCCAGCCAGCAGGATTACAAAGGAGGGTGGGCCCGGCAGGACAGGAGGGCCATTGCCCCTATGGAATGACCTCAGAACCCCGCCTCCCTCCCTGTCCAGCTCCTGGGACTATGGGCCCTAAGCTTCATGCCTGACTCAGGAATAGACACAGGGTGAGGCAACTCCAGGAGGTGATTTTGCTGATCTAATCCAGCCTGAGATCATCCTTGCATGTGCCCTCTGTCCAGACCTTTTTTTAAATTGTTCATGCAACACTAACCAGAATGCATATATACATCGGTTGTGTAAAGCACATTTGTACATTCATTGCCCTCATTATTCTCAAAATATCCACTCTCCACCCCACCCAAGCCCCTGGCCTCAGCTCCTCATTTTTCCCCCTCCATTCGAGCTACCCTTGATAATTTACTAATTATTTTCTCATATCTTGCACTGTCTGATGTTCCTTCACCCACTTTTCTGTTGAGGTTAAATGTAGATCCCTGTATACGGTTTCCGTTTTCCAACCTACCCTCCCTCCACCCTTCCCGAGTCTGCACTCATAACACTGGTCCTCAAGGGCTCATCCACCCTGGATTCCCCATGTTTCCTGTTCCTATCTGTCCAAGTGTACATTCTCTAGTCTAGCCTGATTTGTAAATTAGAATTGGGATCATGATAGTGGGAGATAGGAAACATGTAGGAACTAGGGGAAAGCTGTGTTTCATCGTTATTATCTGGTACCTGTCTTGGTTTATCTCCTCCCTGACACCCTTCTGTTAGGGATGTCCAGAGGACTGTAAATGGGCTTTGTGTCTGTACCCAGCACTCCCCGCTCATTCGCAATGATAAGATTTTTTTTGTTCTGATGATGCCTGCTACCAAATCTTTTCAAAACCTCATGATCACGCAAGCTGGTGTGCTTCTTCCATGTGGGCTTTGTTTCTTCTGAGCTAGATGGGCGCTTGTTTTCCTTAAAGCCTTTAAGACCTCACATGCTATATATTTGATAGCTGGGCACCATTAGCTTTCTTCACCACATTTGCTTATGTACCTGCTTTGTGTTCAGTGATCGTGTAGGGAAGGTGAGCATCATAGAATGCCAATTTAATAGAACAGTATTTTTGCAACGAGGGAGTCCTTGAGCAGTGGCCCAATGTCCATCTGCTACCTTAATACAAAACCTATAAATATAGGGACATAGATCTATTTCCCCATGCTCATATATTTAAATATGTACATGCCTTTTTTTAAACCTCTATAATTGACCCTTGCTTCCTAGCTTGCTTTTCTATTCCCTTTGATTTGCCTCTTGGGCCCACTGCCATGCTCACTTTTCATTTGTGCTTCAGTAATTCAGTAATTCCTCTTGGTTCCATTGGTTCCATTTCCCTTGATCACTCCCTACCAGGCCTCCTACATCCCCCTCACCACCGATTTGCATCACCTGTTCTTCCCTTTTCTCTGGGTTTCTTAACACCACTACCTTTCCCCACACCTCCCTCTCTCCCATGTCTCCCCAGAAGTGTTGGTCCTGTTTTCTCTCCTCCAGATTGTTCGTCCAGCCTATCTTATTTAGACAGACCTGTAGATGTAATAACATACACAAAACAAGACAGAGCAAAACCAAGCACTAAAAGCAACAAAACAACCAAAATCCAATGACAATGAATGAAAACAACTCAACAAGAAAGAAGTGGCTCATCGTTAGTTCAAGGTCGGTTTGTTGGCCTTTAAGAGTGTTTTCCAGTCCAGTCTGTTGGTGTACCAAGTACTGGCCTCAAAGTCATCCTTTGGCATTCCCTGGGGACCTTGATGCTTCGTTTTCTTGCTCTTCTGCTGTACCCCCTTAGTGTTATGCCTCGGTGTGGCAGGATTAGTTCGGGCGCATTTCCCACACTGTGTCTTCAGTGTTGTCCCCTCTAAGGCTATGGGTCTTTGAGGGGTGTCTTGTCTCATCGTGGGGCTGGCCATGTGGTCTTCTATGTGGACTGGATTCTCTGAATGGGAACATCATCCTCAAGTCCTGGTGTGCCCGGGCACATCTTGTTTCATTTGAATCCCAGTTTTACCTTTCCTCCTTTCTGGGTTCTGAAGCATCAGATGGGTGCCAAACGCTTCCACGGACAACTAAAGCTGAACAAGGTGGAGGCAGATGAAGAGCAATGGGAGGTTGGTGTTTGGGAGACTGAATACTTGGGCTTCCTAGGCCAGTCCAGTTGGTGGTTAGAGCCCTGTTTCAGATTCCACTGTAATCTCCTAGTGTCCAAGGACCAAGTGGCTCCTAAGTCCAGAATTTCTGTTACATGTGTCACCAAGGAGGAGTTGGGCTAAAATGCATTGAAGAATAAAGCAGGAGCTTGGCTTATGAATCCACTCTCTGATTCTGAAATTTCAAAGGCTCCGTGCACAGACATTTCAACACTGAAAGCACAGCAGGGAAAACCAAAGACTTGGGCTTCCTCCTTGTCCCTCTTTTCGGGCTTTTACGGTTTTCCAAGGCGCCTCCCTGAGCCGAGTGTTGTATAGGTCAGGTTTAAAGATGTCCTAGTTCCGAGGGACTTGCTGTTCTGCTTTCTTTTTCAGGGAGACCTGGTTTCTTGTCTTGTGGCCAAACACAGAGCACAGATGTCTGTGGGCCTCCTCCCTTTCCCCTGACCTTTGCTCTCTTCTCTGGATACACTACTGACCTGTTCTCCCTTACAAGATCTGAACTGCTCACAAACTTCGATGAATTCTCATCCTAGCAAGAAGCATCTGAGCATCTTATTAGAGCCTGTATGAGTTCTGTTCTGGATGCTTATTTGTGCAACTTCAGGGTCTGGCATGGAAACATTCCATGTCCACAGACCCACACAAATAATATAAACTCCAACAGTAGTTTAAGGTTTAAGGTGGTAACAGGGAACGCTGGGGCCTGTGGCTCCTGGTGAACCTCACAGGCTGTCTAAAGGGGCTACTTCCATCTCAATGTAACCATACATGAATGTAGACCTGTTAGGTAGCAAGACAAGGGGTTGTTCCTCTCCATGCTTAGGGGGCCCCCTACAGGAGGTTGGAAGCCAATGCAGGCTAAAGGGCATGCACCAATTCAAGGCCAAGCCAGGAGAGCTTAATTGACGCCTCACAGCTGAAAGCCCTTAAAAGGCTGGAACCTTCCCTTCAGCTGCTTCTCTGCCTTCCGCTCAGCAGGGCTGGGTGTGCAGTGTCATGAGGGTGCCCGTGTTCAGTTAACTGTAACGCCGGAACCTTCTTCTCTCCTGTATATAAACCCACTCGGATCACCAACCAGGCTTTGGTGTGAATTTCTTTCTAGTGTGTAGCCAAGGACCGAGACATTTCCCACCCGAGAAACCTACAGACCCAGACTTACAATAAACCCATATGTGTGTGTGTGTGTGTGATATATACACACACACACACACACACACACATATATAGCAAGAGGTGAACAGGTCTAGCCAGCAATGGTGAAGAGGGCCCTGAGATTGAGATTGAGAACGATTCTGAAGTAGAATCCATAACCCTTAGAAATGTATTGGCCTGCTATACCAATCCAATTACCCTCAACCTTCTTCAAAGAATTGGAAAAACTGACCACCAACTTCATATGGAGAGGGAAGAAACCCAGAATTAGCAGAGAACTCCTCAAGAAGAAGGACACAATTGGAGGACTCGCCCTACCTGATTTCAATGCCTACTACACAGCTACAGTGGTCAAAACAGCATGGTACTGGCACAATGATAGACACTCAGACCAGTGGAAAAGAATAGAAAGCCCAGGAGTAAAATCATCAGCATATAGACAACTGATCTTCGACAAGGGTCCCAAAAATGTCAAGTGGGAAGCAGATGCCCTCTTTAATAAGTGGTGCTGGAAACAATGGATATCCACATGTAGAAAGTTGAAATAAGACGTCTACCTCACCCCATGCACAAGAATACACTCAAGGTGGATCACAGATCTAGAAGTCAAACCCCAAACCATCAGGACCATTAAGGAGGGAATCGGGACTAATCTCAGCGTACTGGCCCAGGGAGCACATAGGCTCACTGCAACAGGGAAGGGGACACACACAGGTGAATTGGAAATCGACAAATGGGATCTAATAAGAATAAAATGCATGTGCACCTCGAAAGACTTTGCCAAGAGGGTGACAAGGCAACCCACAGACTGGGAGAAGATTTTTAGTAATGACACATCAGACAAAGGGCTCATTACTAAAATCTACAACACCATCGTGACCTGCAAAAAGAGGAAAACAGTTAACCCCCTAAGGAAGTGGGCAAAAGAAATGAGAAGAACTTTCACTAGAGAGGAGATCAATATGGCCAATAAACATATGAGAAAGTGCTCAAAGTCCCTTGCCATAAGAGAAATGCAAATCAAAACAACCATGAGATACCACCTAACACCCCTGAGGCTAGCCCAGATCAGTAAATCAGAGAGCAACAAGTGTTGGAGGGGCTGTGGTGAAGTAGGAACCCTCCTCCACTGCTGGTGGTCGTGTACATTTGTACAGCCACTGTGGAAAGCAATCTGGCGATACCTAAAGAAAATGGAAATTGATCTACCTCATGACCCAGCCATCCCTCTACTGGGCATATACCCGGTTGAAGCAGCAAATAAAACACGACCAGTCATATGCGCTCCAATGTTTATTGCGGCACAATTCACAATGGCAAAGACTTTGAAACAGCCTAAGTTTCCATCGACAGATGAGTGGATTAGCAAACTTTGGCACATACACACAATGGAGTATTATGCAGCACTGAAAAGCACCGATGAGCACATGAAACACGTTATTTCATGGGAAGAGCTGGAAGGAATTATGTTAAGCAAGGTAAGCCAGACCCAAAGGGACAGGTACAACACGAGTCCCCTGAGGTAAGTACAATCAGCATGACAGAAATAGAAGAATAAACATCCATCCCACAATAAACGGGAGGAAGCATAGATAGTTGGAGGGAGGACAGGCCACACCTAGGGAGGTACATAAGAGCCCAGCATAAAGAAGGGGTAGTGGGGTAGGGAGAGGGAGAACCGGGAGGGGGAGAATCCGAATGGATGGTATGGGGGGGGGGGCAGGGTACTAACCCACCCGGGGGAGAGTATCGGTTATGTCCCCACAGACTTGGAACATGCATACGGACCCCAACACGACACACCAAACAAGGAGGACAATGCAAAGTACAGAGGTCTACACAAAGAGGCTGGACGACAAGCCGGCCCAAACCAGAATTAGGCCGACCCCCACACTCGAAGGGAATACCACAGAAAACAAAAATAGATTGTCTGGAGTGGGAAAGGAACTGACCCACCACACCACATCCAGAAGGAAGCTGAAACAAAAGAAGGAGAAAGGACATAGTGGAGTACACCTGAGTCCACCAAGCCCAAAGTCCATAGACCAGCTAGAAGAGCCCATCATACAGAGAGGACCATTCAGCTGACCACACTACGAGATATGACATCCTGCACCAACACATGGCCCTACACGGGACAGCACCTGAGACACAATGGGGGATGGGCAACTGAGCTGACCCCACCACACTGAGGCAAACACTGGGGACATGCAATGGAGCAGCGGAGGAAGCAGAGCAAAGGGAGCCCGAGGGAGTAGAAAGGATGGTCTTCTGGGCCAGGACGTGGCGCCTCACAAGCTACACCTAGAAAACACTCCTAAAGGCCAATGAAAGGACCTTGAACTACTAGCAATTTTTTCTTTTAATATTTGCTATCTTTTTGTTTAGTCTTTTTAAATTTGTTTTGTTTTTTTACCCAGTAAATTTTGTATGCTAGTGGCTTTTCTGCTTATCAGCGTGTCGATGTTGCTTCTGTCAAAGCCATGTTCTTATGGGCCACTTGGGCGCAGTCAAAGTCATATCCATTTGTATGCACGTATTACTATGTCAGCAGGTCCACCTAGACAAGATAGGCTGGACAAATAATGAGAGAAGAAAACAACAGGACCAACGGTCCTGGAGGGACATGAGAGCGTGGGAGGTAGGGGAAGGGAGGAGGTGTCGCCCAACACAGGGACAAGGGAACAGCGAATGGTTCAAAACCAGAGGAGGGAGGGGAGGGGAGGACTGGAAGGGAGTGACCAAGAGCAAGGTAACTGAGAGGAACTACTGAATCCAGAATGAAGGCTAAACATGGTAATGGGTCGGGAGGAAAGCGAAAGGAAATAGAGGAAAGGAGTAGGAGGCAAAGTGCATACAGAGAAGCCTAAATACAGACATGTACATATGTAAACATATTTATGATTATGGGGGCAATAGATTTATATGCATATATTTATAGGTTCAGTAGTAGGGTAGCAGATGGACATTGGGCCTCCTCATGCATAATCCCCCAATACAATAGCACCTCACCCTGCTAAGCAGCCATTGCAGGATACCCATCTTCCCGACATGATCACTGAAGACAGCCGTGTGTGTAAGCAAATGTGGTGAAGAAAGCTGATGGTGCCCGGCTTATCAAAAAAAAGATATAGCGTCTGGGGTCTTAAAGGCTTGAAGGCAAATAAGCGGCCATCTAGCTCAGAAGCAACAAAACCCACAGAGAAGAAGCACACGGCCTAAGCGAATACAAGGTGTTGAATGGACCATGTAGCAGATACAAAGGAACAAAATCAATCATTGTGTGATCACCTCTCTTACATAATGGCTGAAGACGAAAGTGTGCATAAGCAAGTGTGGTGAAGAAGGCGGATGGTGCCCGGCTACTGAGAGATATAGCGTCTGGGGGCTTAAAGGCTTGAATGCAAACAAGCGGCCATCTAGCCCAGAAGCAACCGAGCCCACACGGAAGCAGCACACCAACATAGGTGATCATGAAGGACAGAGGAGACCAGGTCTCCAACATCAAAGGTGGGGTGGTGGTGAGAATCACATCACCGTGAAAGAGGGGGAGTGCATGATGGGGACCCAACGCCCACCTGTAGACAGCTGGACACCCCTTCCAGAGGGGTAGTGAGGAGGAGATGGGCCACTCAGGGTTCAGTGTAGCAACAATGAAACTCAAAACCTTCCTCTAGTTCCTGAACGCTTCCTCCCCTCCCAATCATCATGACCCCAATCCTACCTTGCCTTGTGGACCTGGTTATACCAGAGGATGTACAGCGGTGCAGTGGGGATCTGGAGGCACAGGGAATCTAGGACAGACGAACCCCTCAACACCAGCTGTGGGAGTGGCGACACCAGGAGGGAAGGGCATGTAGAAAGGGAGAACCGATCTCAGAGATCTATGTGTAACCTCCTCTCTGGGAGATTGGCAAGGGGGAGGCGGGTGAGGGGAGACGCCGGGGAGTGTAAGATAAGATGTAATAATTATTTATAAATTATCAAGGGACCAGGGGTGGGATCGGGGAGGGAGGGGGATGGGGGAAAAAAAAAGGGAAACCGAGCTGATTCCACGAACCCAAGTGGAAGGTGAATTATGAGAGTGATGAGTGCAAAGAATGTATAAGGGTGCTTTGCTCAATTGATGTATGTACAGATTGTGATAAGAGCCTTATGAGCCCCAATAAAACGATTAAAATAAATAAATAAATAATGAAAGAAAAAAAAAAGAAATGTATTGGCCTTAGGGGAGGGGCAAAGAGGGCTGGATTGAGAAAGTCTGTGGCATCCAGTTCTGACTTGACTTTTGGATCCAGAATCTTTCAGGAGTCATGGCCTTGCCCTCCAGCCAGAACTTCCAATAACCGTCTTCTCAGAGCCTTGTTAAATTCTCATAATACGTTACACCTGCCATCCTGTGAGCAGCTACCAAACCCAGGCACTTTTTTCTTTCTTTCTTTTTTTTTTTAACAGGAACAATAAAGTTTATTGAACCGTAGCTTAGTACAGGCGCTGGGGTTTCCCCACGGTGCTCTTAATGTACAAAGCACGGATATTCTGCCAATTCTTCTTCAGCAGCGAAACCAAAAAGTTGACAGCCAAGTGGATGTTGTACACGAGTTCATCATCTGTCATCTTCACATGGCCAACTGCCACTGCCAGACACAGCACCTTCTTCATCTGGAACTTGACGGTGGACTTCACCTCGTCGACCTTGGCCACCATGTTCTCATTGTGGGTCAGCAGGGAAGGGAATTTCCCGGCCTTGTTCAGGCCCGGGCCCAGAATTCGAGGAATCTGCTTGATCAGGGTCTCTGAGGTCAAAAAGGCATCATACTTCTTGACCAGCTTTCTGACCAACTTCTTATTCTTGTTGAGCTTCTTGAGCGCCTCGATGTCCATGTGAGGGATCTCCACGGCCTTCGCTTGTCACAGTGCTGCTGGTCCCCAAGGACACACACTGAGAACTTGGGGCACGGGGTGGACTTAAGCCTGACGGTGCCAGAGAAGCATTTGTCCTTCTGAGGGTCGTAGTTCTTCAGGCTGATCTGCAGCTCCACCGTCTCCAAAAACTTCCGGCGCTTGCGCTGGTTCCTGTGCAGGACTTCCCGCACCGCCTCGTAGAGGGTGTCGCGAGAGACTTTGGTACTCATGGTTCCTAGCGCTGCGGCAACCGGAAAAGAGACCCAGGCACCTTTTTCAAAGACAAGCTCACTCTCTCTACCCTTAAGAGCAGGTAGTTTTTGGATGATGGATATGAGATACCACAGAAGGCAAATCTGTAATCTTCCATGATGCCCAAAACATGCTGTCACAACCAGGACCCATGACAATCCCTCAGTTTCCTAAATTGCTTCACTGTTGCTTTTTAATTAATATATGACATTAACTTGTCATATATTGATAACAGGGAGGACCCTGAACTAGATGAATAAATTAAAGCTCTCCTCATCCTGTGCTTTTATATGAATGTGTTAATTATTTTTGTCATTAGGGAGAATGATGGAGGGATGGAGCAATACCAAACGGAGTTTGACAAAGTGTTGTGTTTGCTGCGGGAAACATGGTGCGTGTCAGATACAATCCGTCACCCAGTGAGTCTGCAATTAACACCAAGGGACCAAGGTAGGATTCCCGGTAATAAATAGCCTTCCTCCCAGATGATAGTAGAGACCCAGCAGGACCCACTGTTGTGTTGTAGCAGTTGTACACGGGACCTTATGGGAGACAGAGCTGGTGTTTGAAATGAGTTTTGTTTGTCCCCAGTTGGCTCAGATTTGTTTTTTAGATAGCATAATCACTAACATTTAAACACAGGGTGATGTCACGTAACAATCTGCAGCTTCTGAGAAATGGAGAGGCCCGACTTTGCTGGTTGACAATGCACCTCTGGAAGACAAGGGGGACCACAGAGGGACTGGGGGGGGGGCAGGCAGATGTGGTGATCGGAGTTTGGAATCCTTGTTTTCCACGTAGAGGTGGCAAGGAGTTCAAGGGTTCAGAAATTGAGGAGGGAAGTTCCAGAAGACAAGTCTGTGTGGTCCATAATAAACCAATATAGGGGTTGAGATTTCAATCCGTTGGCTATTTATTTTGTGCCTGGTAGCCAACCAGCCCAGAATTCCTGACCTCGCCGACCGTGTGAAACAAGGACCATTCCAGAATTACATAGAAGCAAGCATGGAAGCAAGGGCATCCACCACCCTGAATGCGTAGGGGTCAGGAACCAAGTGCTTTCTGTAGAACAGCCCCAGAAGGCAGACCTTTGGCTGGAAAACCTGTTAGGGAGCTAGCATAGGGACTGGCAGGCCCATTACACAAGCTCAGAGGTCTGAGCTACCGGCTCATGAAGTAGAGGCTCACTGCATGCTCAGAAGTTCAGGTTTCCAGCCAGCAGGGGGAGCTACGCCTGGGTGGGCGCTGTACCTGCATTGGCTCACCTAGGCCAGGTGAATTCAATTCAATAATACAGCCAATGAGGTCGAACTACGTCATCGACCACGCCTCCCTAACCGCTCATAAAACTCAAGAGGATCCCAAACCAGGCCTCGGCGTGAGCTGTTTCTGGCGTGGAGCCGAGGACCGAGGCACACCTGCCCCAGGTGAGGTCCAACAGAAGCGGTGATGTTCGAACAGAAGCGGTGCTGTGTGACTGGAAGCTATGAGGTAAGCCGGGCCCAGGAGTGGGCCTTCCCATGCTGGTCTCACGGGTTGTGGGCCCCTCTGGGCTCCTTTCACCTCACCACCCTTGGGAGAATTGTTGGGTTGAGTTCACCTGGCCTAGGTGAGCCAATCCAAGTGGCGCCCCACCCAATACGGTGGAGGCCCCTGGGGACGCTTGTAGCGTATTGCCGCAGCCCCAGCCTTTTGTGTCGGTCTTTGCGCCATTTCTTGCTGGTGTCAGTCTTTGCGCCGTTTCCTGCTGGTGTCGGTCTTTGCGCCGTTTCTTGCTGGTGTCGGTCTTTGCGCCGTTTCTTGCTGGTGTCGGTCTTTGCGCCGTTTCTTGCTGGTGTCGGTCTTTGCGCCGTTTCTTGCTGGTGTCGGTCTTTGCGCCGTTTCTTGCTGGTGTCGGACTTTGCGCCGTTTCTTGCTGGTGTCGGTCTTTGCGCCGTTTCTTGCTGGTGTCTGTCTTTGCGCCATTTCTTGCTGGTGTTGGTCTTTGCGCCGTTTCTTGCTGGTGTGCGGGACTTGATGTGCCTCTCTGTGCCTGCCTTCCCGGGCTGCATTTGGGAGGGGGCTGGGACGCTGCTGCCTGGAGGCTGGGAGGATTTTGACTCCCAAAGCCTTCTCGAGGCTCAGTGTAAAAGTTTATTTGGACTCGAAAACAGAATCAAAGACCCAATTAATTAAGTTTTAGAAGCAGGCTTTATTGCGAACTTGTGGCGGGTTCAGCAACTCAGGGTATTGAGCTATTGAAGCCACGCCAGGGAAAAAATCCTGGCGGCGTTTTTATGCCCACTGCTGGCAGGCACAGCTGGGAAGAATCATAGCTTGGGGGGGGGGGTGGATCTGCGCACACAGGTGCTTCCAAAGGGAGAAGGTCGTTAATCTTACCTACATATGTCAGGGACGCGTGGAGTGACCATATCTTCAGAAAACCTTCTGGCTTTGGGAGGAGCTGGTTCCAGGAATTTGGGGTTGAGCAGAGGAGGGGAGGTCAGTTAGGGGTCAGTCTTGAGAGCTAAAATGGAGTCTGTTGTGCCAAGACAGGACGTTTTAGACTGACCCTATAGGGAAAAGGGACATTAGTCCATTTCTGTAACTGCTTCCTGTGGGTAGTGGGCGAAGAGCAAGGGGAGGGGCTTTTCCAGGCAGAGTACTGGGAGTTGCGGCCTGGCACAGGGTGGAGAGGTTGTTGTTGCTGGTGGACTGCTATACGGGTGATTTCGCGGAGTCAACTTTGCAGGAGCTGAATGAGACAAGGAGCAATTAAGAGCAAAATTACTACTAAAATTATGGGTTCTAGTATGGGGCCTAGGAAGGAGTACAGAGAAGAGTTCCACCAGGAAGAGGATCCGTCTGTTCTGAATCTGTTGTTTTGCAGCTCACGGTTTAGCTTGTTGAGGGTCTGGACTCTAGTTTCCACAATTCCCAGCTTATTGATGTAATAACGGCATTCCTCCTGGAGGAATTAGCAGGTTCCTCCTTTTTCAGCAGTGATGAGGTCTAAAGTGCAGCGGCTCTGCAAGGCAACTTGGGCAACAGAGGTTGTTTGTTTCTGCAGGGAGGCTAGAGATTTGGCAGAGGCATCGACTGCCAGCTGGAAGCGTGTGGATAACTTGTCTGCTGTGGTGATAGAGGGTCTAAGGGTCCCGCCGCTGAGTCCTACTGCACCTGCTGCTGAGGCTAAGGAGATTCTCACTGCTATCGGAAGAAAAACTGCTCTTTTAGTTTGGCGACTGTATACCTGGATGTATTTGTCCTGGACCTCAGCCGGAGTGTATGTAGTGAGCTGCGGAACCAGAGTGACGGGCAGGCACAAAAGGGTAAGGTAGAACTGATGTTTAAATGCTTAGTGTATAGTTGCACCAAAAGAAAATTTTTTTCTGGCGCTGTTAGTGGTTTGGAGGGGATTTGGGTGACATTACATGTCTGTGTCGATGGATTGGAGTAGCAAAAGGGCACTTGAGTGTTTTCTGGTTGGATGTACAGAGGAATATTGGGGATGGTTATGGGTTTTGTGGTCTTTACGTTGGATGAAAATGACAGGGCAGGACCTGGTACTGCTACCAGAGGAGGGCGTTCTAGGGCTGCACACATGCAGCAGGTGGAGAGGTTGGCTAGTCCAGCAAAGTGGCGATGGCCAGTCCCTGCTGTAGCAGGGTAAGCTGGGAGAAGGGAGACTCAGAAGGTTTAGAAATTTGCTTAGTGAGTTGAAGGTCTTGGATCTGAATATTACAGTGGATGGTGGATTGGACCTGGAGTAGCGACCTCCATACATAGAGTTTGGCGTCTGGAAATTTCTCTCGGCGAGTGGCGTACCACGCTCCTGGAACCAGAGGTGTCCAGCGGCTATCCCAGGGGTCTGGGATTGTGAGAGTGTATTTAGATTTATGGTAGTAGAATCATCCCTGGGGACAAAGGGAAAGGTAAAGTATCTGGCAGGAAGACCAAGGACACCCTACATTTTTCTGTATTCACCTTTTTGCACATTGGGTAGTTGCCTTCTGGTCATACAGGTAGCAAATAATGGGATCAGCTTTTCCTTGATGCCGCTTAAAGTCAGTGAAATTTAAGTATATGGGTGTTCTGCACCCTGTGGGTGGGCAGTCAGCGGTGGCCAGCAAATAATCATAACGCTTAGTGCGGGCGTAATTGGTATAGTTTTCAGTCAAGTAAAATCGCTAGCAAAAGGGGAAATTATGTTAGGTTTAGCTGGCTGGCTTGGTGAGGCGAGTGAGGCGGAGAGACATAGGACCACTAGACTGAGTCAGACCACTGGGAGCCATGGTCAGAGTTCACTGCTGCCTTGACTCGGGACAAATGTACCCAGGAATCTATTCCAAGACCCTTGACTGCCAAGGGAGTAGTGAGCACTACGGTGTAAGGGCCTTCCCACCGGGGTGCTAAGGGTCTGGGTGCTAGGGATTTAATTAACACAGCATTTCCAGGATGCACTGGTTTTTGGTGATCAGCAGAGGTCGGAGATGGTTCAGGGATGGGGGAGTTTTCGTGTTGTCTAAGAAGGTTGCGGAGCAAGGACAAGTATGGAAGGTACGAAGCTAGCAGAGGGCAATCAGTTGCAGGAAGAGGCGAGAAAAGAAAAGGTTGTCCGTAGAGTATTTTGATCATGGCTGGGGTGGATCTGCGCACATAGGTGCTTCAGAGGGGTCGTTAATCTTATCTATATGTGAGGGAGGGGTGGAGTGACCATATATTCAGAAAACATTCTGGCTTTGGGACGAGCTGGTTCCAGGAATTTGGGGTAGAGCAGGGGAGGGGAGGTCGGTTAGGGGTCAGTCTTGAGAGCTAAGATGGAGGTGCAGGCCTCAAAATGGAGTCTGTTGCACCAAGACTGGGACACAGTGGTGTGCTGCGGCTCCGCCAATCAGGATGGCTGGGAGCGCCCACATCTACCCTGTTGGTTTGGGCCGGTCTCTGGCTGGGTGGTTGGCTCCAGGCTGGCTTTTGGCTAGGCCACAATCTGCGGCTTCCATTTTCCCAGCCACATGACTCCACTCCCAGGCAGAATGGCGCCACCTGTGTCTGTTGTAGCTACTGTCTCTTCCCAGAAAGAAAGCCACCCAGACCGCGGGCAAGTTCAACAGAACAAGTTTTATTTTCTGCGCAGAGACTGTCAGCTCTCTTGAGAGGAGACTGAGTGGCCCCCAGTCTAATTTTCCAAAGGTTTTTATACTTTTGCAATGTGCAGGTATGCAAGCAGGTAGAGAAGCAGTGTGTTGCAGTTAGCCATTCTTAGTTGAACATTACCTGCTCTGGTCTTTCCTTCTGTACATTCCCTTAGGCTACGTCTGCACAGCCTACCTCCCCAATATCAGCTAGTTCGTTGACAGTTCATAGCTAGTTTATTTACTGTTCATAATGGCTTCTATCAGCTCAAAATGACTTCTCTTGTCAAGGCTGTTTAAGCTTTGCCCAGAGCTGCTACATTCCCTCCTCTTCTTAGCCGAGTTCAAATCATTGAATCTGCAGTAGCCAGCCCAGTGTATGGTGGGCTCAGCACTAAGAGTTTTATGGTTTGTACTTTCTGTTTGAGGACTGCCACTAGCTTATTGGTTATTATTGGTCCAAACGTGAGGTTTAGCAGGAGGAGGATTAGGGATCCGGCTAGGGGCGTTACTAGGGTGGTTCGCCAGGTTGCCCAATTAAGTAGCTTTTCAAACCAATTGGTTTCTTCATTTCTTTTCTTGACTCTTTCCTCTAATCTTTTCCTAACCAGGGCTAAACTATCTTTAATGATTCCTGAATGGTTTGCATAAAACAAGTTTCTCCTAATGCCATGCACAACACTCCTTGTTTCAAAAGGAGCAAGTCAAGCCCTCGGCAGTTTGGCAACACACTTCTACAAGGGAGTCTAAGGATCTTTCTAAATGGGAAACATGGTATTTTTATCCCTGTAAATCTAAAGCAATTTGCTGACTAAGAGTCTGATAGTTTAAGTTTCCTTGTATTAAAGCAACTGACCCGACTGCAGCTAATCCCATAATCCCAAGCCCCGTTAACAGTGGGACTGACATTGGGGCTCTTTTAGCTCATCCAGAAATTCCAAAGTTATCCCTACCTCCTTCACCAGAACACAGGTACACTTGAGGAATAACATGCACTAGGACACAAATACCCGGGTCTGCTGCTAATACTGGGGAAAGGAGACAGGGTGCTAGTCCTGTGGAACAAGTAAAGCAAGTACCCGTTGGGGCAGATAACAAATAAGGATCACCATTTGGTTCAATAGGAACAGCTTGAAGGCAAAAATCTTGATATTTTGATATATTAAAGGGATAATTAGATGAATAAAAACAGTCTTCGCCCTTGGTAATCTTTTAAAGTGAGCTAGAGTTGAGTCCACTCTAACCTCACCTACAGACTGCTGCTTCGTGTAATCCTTCTTACTAACATTTCTAATTGGATTACGCTCTGCACCAATAGTGCTATTTATAGCTGTGCCTACCGAGTAAGGGGGAGCAGGGTTCAGACAAAGCCAACAATCAGTTGCGAGGTTAGGATTTGAGTTCATAAACTGGAATACAGCATCCAGAGTATCAAACACAGAACCTTGAGGTGGCTCCTGAATGGGAAGGGCCCTTTGAGTTGGGCTGGCAGTGAACGGGAAAGTTACTGAAGAGTCTGGAGGGTGCGGCAAAGGAATCTTAATGACACCCAGCTGTGGCTCTTCAGGATTTATCACCAGGTTTGGGCCTATTTATGGACAGGAAGTTGCCATATTTTACTTTGCTGCATAGTAAAGGTTGTCCCGGGATCTCTATCATTTACATAATACTGAATTCCCCATGTGTTCCCAGTGAACCCAATAACGCTTGAATCCAGTTCTTATTGGGTTACATTTGGAAACCATACACGTGGTGGGATCAAACCCCTCCGACTTGAGTCCCATTCTTGTAAAAACAATAGGGTCGTCTTTAACAAGTTTCCACCCTGAAGATGATAGTTTCACAACCCTAAGCTGCACAATGGCAATGTCCCTCCCCTTGGCAGTTAGGGAGCCCATGAGCCGGGCATCTATAGAAATGGTGTGTTTGGAGCCTTCTTTCTATAGAGGGTATTCCGCACCCATAGGACGGGATTCCGGTTATGGGCCCCATTGTGCCCTTTACCTTTAAAGGATCCGGAATGCCAGCTCTTTCCTAGCAAATCAAACAAATCAAAGCGGAAACGGGGGTCAGACCCAGTGTAAGAAGTTACATATTCACTGTTGGAGGTTCGAGTAGCAGTCCACAGATGTGTTTGTGGTTGGGCGAAATGGCGGGTGCTGTCAGCAATGCTCAGACAAAAACAATTAAGTTCTGTAAAGCCTTAATTTTGAGGGTTTTTCTGTCTTTCTGAGTGTTCATCTTTTCAGGATATGCTCAGGGAGGGCTTTTTTTGACTTGTGACTGATGAATCCACGGCCCCTTCCCCACTACTTTAATAGCAGTTGGTGTTATAAGTATCACCTAGTATGGGCCAGTCCCCCTAGGTTCTAAGGTCTCGGGTCAGTGCTTCTTTACCCACGTTCAGTCTCCAGGTTGCAAGTTGTGGGCTGCCTCTTCACCTTTCCCTTGGTTGGGCCCAAAATGAAGGTGTCGGAGCAGATGATTTTTCTCACCTGCTGCTGGACAGCCTGCAGGCACTTCATGAAGGAACAAGTAGTGACTTCCATTACTTCTACTTCCTTCAGTCTTGGGAGGATTGGGGAAGGTCTGCCAAACTTAAATTCAAACGGGGTCGTGCTTTTCACATAGGGAGTGCATCGGACTCGAAGTAGGGCAAAAGGTAAAGAAAGGATCAATCCAGTTCTCGCCAGTTTCTAAATGCAACTTAACTAACAATTCCTTTAGGGTTCTGTTTATTCTTTCTACTTGCCTTGAACTTTGGGGCCTATAAGCCCAGTAGAGCTTCCAGTTAATATTTAGAAGCATTGCTAATACTTTAGTAATTTGAGCAATGAATACTGGGCCATTGTTGGACCCCAAGGTGGTGGGAAGCCAAATCTAGGGACAATTTTAGTTACTAATAATTTACACCCAGTGGCAGAAGTGTCCTTCTTCGTTGGGAAGGCTCCCACCCATCCAAAATAGGTGTCCACTAGCACCAGCAAATACCCGTAGCCATACTTTCTAAGTTTGATATCCATAAAGTCCACCTCCCAGAATTCTCCAGGAGTACTACCTCGAGCTTGTGGTTGGGGTTGCTCCTTTTCTTTTCTAGGGATGTTTCCCCGAGCGAGCACAGTGCAAGCAACAGTGGTGTCATCTGCCACCCAGTGTCCAAGCCTGGGTATGTAAAAGTACCTGAGGAGCAACTGAGACCATTTAGAGGATCCTGAGTGCATACCTTCACGTAGTCCTTGAATCAGATCTCTCCCAGAGCTTCTGGCATGAATCTTCTTCCATCAGGATGGAGCAGCCACCTGGATGCTCCGAGTTTCTTTGGCAGCCCAGCTCTTGGCTTACCTTTAGATCATTTTCCGAGTATGTAGGTTGTGGCAGTAACACTTGGGATGGCATGGTCATGGCCATTACCTTGGGGATTTGTGGTATAATCCTGGCATTCGAGATCCACCGGTCCAGGGGACTTGTTAGGAGGGGCTCAACCATAGGTCCCCCTACCCCAGCAATATCCTGCCCCAGTGTAAGCTTCCTAGCTTCTATAACTAGGATGGCCGTGGCAGCCTCAGCTCGCATGCAGCTCGGCCATCCTGCAGTTACAGAGTCTAGTGTGATTGAAAGATCGGCCACAGGTCTCTTTCATGGCTGCAAGTTCTGAGTTAGCATTCCTTTTGCTGTGCCCCTGGCCTCATAGACAATTGGAAGGGATTTTCTATGTCTGGAAGGGGAAGAGAGGGTGCCCATATGAACGACGTTTTTAAGGATTCAAACGCTTGCTGTTCTACTTCAGTCCATTGAAGTTTTTTCCTTTCCCCAGTACTTGCATATAGGAGTTTGGCTAATCCCTCAAATCCCAAATTCCACAATGGACAGTACCCCACAAATCCTAGAAACTCTCACACCTGCCTCTTAGTCTCAGGGACTGGGATTTTGAGGATCACCTCAGTGCGGCTGGGGGACAAGGTCTGTTTTCCCTCCTCCAGTTGGTAGCCTAGGTATACAGCTTTATTGACACACAGTTGAGCCTCTCTTGCAGATTCCCTGGACCCCAATTGGCCAAGGACTATTAACAGGTCCTCGGTAGCACTTGGGCATTCCTCCAGGGTTTCGGAGGCCAGGAGGAGGTTATCTTCATACTGGAGCAAGGGGGTTTGGGGGTGTTCCTCCTTGTATTCCTGTAAGTCTTCATTGGGTTGACGTACAGAGGACAAGGGTATGGAGAACAAAGCATCCTTTAAGTCCAAAACAGTATAACAAATTCAGTTTGATGGGATAGTACTCAGGAGGGTCTCGGAGTTTGGTACCGTGGAGTGGACAGTTTCTACCCTCGCATTTACCTCTCCGAGATCCTGCACCATTTGGAAGTCCTCAGTTCCCGGTTTCGGCATGGGCAGCAGGGGAGCGTTCCATGTGGACTTGCAGGGCACCAAAATGCCTGTCCTCTTTAGTCTGCATATGTGAACAGCAATACCCACCTGTGCTTTCCAGGGAGTAGGGTTTTGCTTGACACTCACCAGTGTGGCTGAGCTCAGAAGTTGTACGACCGCAGGCACCTGATGTTCAGCAAGGTCTGGCAGGTTGTTCTCTGCCCAAACAAAAGGAATATCTTTTAGCCATTTATCAAGAAGTTCCTTTGAGGAGGTTTCTTCTGCTCTTTGATAAAACACATATCCCTCTGGCAGTGGAGCGGTGAGCAAAACCTTTGCCTTTTCAAGTTCAAGGGTTAAGGTGGTTGCAGCAGATGAGAAAGTAATCATGGCCACCATTTATCGTAATAAATCCCGACCAATTAGGGGAAAGGGGCCCTGAGGCATTACCAGGAAGGAGTGTGGAACTGTCTCTTGTGCTAAATCTGTTATTCTGGCCGTTGTCCATGGGTATGCTTGGGTCTGCCATGTGGCACCTGTAATTAAAATCTTTCCTTTTGACAATGCACCTGTAGTCTTTTCCAAAACCAAGAAGGTGGCCCCTGTGTCCACCAAGAAATTTACTGGCTGGCCCCCTTTTTGGAGTGTTAGCGTGGGATCCTGGAGGCCAAGTGAAACAGCCCTGACACCTTCATTCAGCTTCTTCAAGCATTATTGTCTCTTGCTTGGGTCTTTCTAGGTGTGAATGAGGCCCGTCCTCTCTAGTGGAGGGTCGTGCACCTCTCCTGGCGTTTTCAAGGGACTGATGTTTCCAATGTCCTTCTTTCCTGCAGTAGGCACATTGATCCTTCTTCGGGGCTTGGTGGTGCCCACAGGTTAGTCTCTCCGTGAGTGGGCCATGCTCTCCTTTTCCTGAGCCTCTGGGGTCTCTCATGGCAATTACTAGTATTTTAGCTAGTTTCTTTGTCTCTGTTGTTATACACTCAATGAGCCACTTCTACCAAATCACTAGGATTTTTCCCTTCAAACCCTTCCCACTTCTTTTTCATGTCTGAGGCAGACTGACTGAATAATACAGGCAATACTTACTTCCCTCCTGTTCTCAGGGGGCTTTCAGGTCAATAGGGGTATAAAGCCCGTAGGCGTCCATCAGCCACTCTAAAAAGGCAGGCGGACATTCTCTTGTAGGAGCCTGAGAATTCTCACTGACCTTAGATAAATTTATAGGCTTCCTAGTGGTTAAGCGGAGGCCCTGCAAGAGCAACTGGTGATATCTGCTTAAGCCCTCTGGGCCTTGCTAGGAGTTTGGATCCCACATTGGTTGTGCAGTGGGGAAAAAAATTTCTCTCAAGTGGGGAGTGCCCGCTGGCTGACCATTAGGTCCATTGACTGCCTTCTGGGCCTCTCTGGAAGGGGTCCCATTCCTCTGATATGAACAGCACCTGGAGAAGTTGCAGGAAATCACCTCAGGTGGGCTGATGAGTATGGAAAACCATATCTAGCAAAGAAATCAGACCTTATGGTTTGTCAGAAAAAAGGGGTTTTGTTGGTTCCAATTATACAAACCCCTGGAACAAAAGGGAACATATACTGAAAAAGGGATTCGGGAGTCTTCCCAGGTTTGGGGGCTGCTTGCCTTAAGGGGAGAATGGCTGCTGCTGAGTGATCTTTCTCTGGGGGTTGTTAAGACATGCCTGCCCTAGTGTATTTGTTGTGGGGTGGGGGGGCTCAAAAAGAGGCTGTGAGTATTCCTCTCTCCGGCCCCTTGGGAACCTGATAGGGTGGCAGCGGCACCAAGGGTCGGAAGCCAGCTCTCCTGCTCCCAGAGTCCTCTTGCAAAATGGGATAAATCAGACAGGTAGGGAAAGGGGGAAGGGAGGGGGGAGGGACAGGGACAGCCTCCACCTTGGTGGTTTTAGGAACTTGGACAGGTTGTTTTTCCGGTCCTGCCATGTTTACTGAAATCTTGGAAACAAGAACTCTTTATGTTGGGGGAGGAAGTAAGTCTTTTATATATGTTGGCTTCTTAGTGGCAATGTCAATCCACACATGAATTTAAGGGATCAGATCAGGATGTCCTGGTTCCCCTTTCTAAGCAGGCTCCGACAGTGGCACTCGGATCTCGGTGCACCTCGAAATGTTGTAGCTACTGTCCATTCCCAGAAAGAAAGCATCTCCGACCACCGGCAAGTTCAACAGAAAAAGTTTTATTTTCTGCACAGGGTCTGTCAGCCCTCTTGAGAGGAGACTGAGCAGCCCCCAGTTGAATTTTCCAAAGGTTTTTATACTTGTGCAATGTGCAGGTGTGCAAGCAGGCAGAGTAGAGAAGTGGGGTGTTGCGGTTAGCCATTCTTAGTTGAACAAAAACTGCTCTTGTTCTCAAAAGCCTTCTGAACATCCATTTCCTTTGGGACATTCCCTTGGGCTACGTCTGCACGGCCTACCACCCCAATATCAGCTAGTTCATTGACAGTTCATAGCTACTTTATTTACCTTTCATGGTGGCTTCTGTCAGTTCAGAATGGCTTCACCATTATCAAGGCTCTTTATGGTTTTCCCAGAGAACCTACATAGCCGCCATGGGGAAACAGGGCCTATGACCCTGGCCAAAATGGTGCCCACCAGTCCAAACACGTGGAAGGGCACTGCCTCGGGAGCTGGTTGATTTAGGCCTGGGAGATAGCCCTGCCTTGTCCCGGCAGCCAAATGTTTCCCTTTTACCCTCCGTTCCCTTTGCCTTTCTCCTGGTTTTTAAAACAAGCTGCTTGAGCCCTATAACACTGAGCAGGACTTTTTTGTAACATTTAATTAAAATGTATCTGGCACCAAAATTATATATTATAAATATGACAATTTGGTTATATTTTTGAAAATTTGTACTTTTAAAATATACTTTGGTTGTCATATATATTGATAACAATGAAAGTAAAGAATAAAAACAAAAAAATATTATTTCCTGCATTGAAAACTTCAGGTGTTCTAGGGTTAGTGTTCTACCAGTGTAGGTTTGTTCCTTGTTACTGGCTGGTTTTCCGTTGCTCAGTCTTAAGACAAAGGCCTTCGGAAGCCTAGCCTGGGTAACCCTTACTTTTAGGCTTTCAGTGGTGTTTCTTCACGCACTTTTGGGGACAGCTCTTAATATAGCTCAGCTGCCATGATGTTCCAGCCAGAAATTCCAATTTTCCTAAAGGTTCCCTGAGCTGCCAGATGCCCCTTCCCTTCAGAGATTTGAGAGTCTGCTCCTGCCAGCAGGCATCTTGGAAGGCTGTGGGGCCATCCCAAGCAGTGGTCCTCCTAGCTTATTGTCTAGAAAATGGTTGGACCTAAAGTCGCCCACAGTGACTGCTCTTTGACCCTTTGTCTATGGTGGGGGCACCTGTCAGAGGCATCAGTTTAATAGCACACCAGGGGTCTGCTCTGAAGCGGGGTTATTGACCTTGAGGCAGCAAGCTCTAAATAGCCTTGTTTTGTGCTTTCCAGATGGGACTTAGCAGCTTCATACTCAGGAATTGCCCCCTTGCATGAATCCTGTCCAATTGGGATAGAGTTGACACAGAGGCTAGACAAACAAAAGCTGATACACTATGCAACTTTATTTGAGAAAGGAGAATGGTGGCCAGAGAATGGCACACTTTTCCTTCCAACCCTGATTCACCTGGAACAGTTCTGTAGAGTGATGGGAAATGGGTGGAGATGCCAGAAGTTAGAGCATTTCTCCTTTTGAGGAGCAGTAGAGACCTTCATCCCCAGTGCACACAGGAACCCCTAAGGCAGGCGTCCTCAAACTGTGGCCCGTGGGGCACATGTGGCCTGACGACATTTATTCCACCCTCAGGGTGTTTTTGCTGCCTCTGCCTGTCCTGCTTAGCAGCCGGCTCGTGCAGTGTGCATAGGAACTTGTTCATAGGTTTTTAAAAAACTATAGTCTGACCCTCCAATGATCTGAGGGACAGAACTGGCCCCCTAGGTAAACAGTTTGAGGACCCCTGCCCTAAGGGATCCTGGACTTAGGGGTTACTATTCTCGCAGCCCTGACACACCCCTGATCATTCTACCCATAGTAGAGGCACCAGGGAAATTTGGTCCCTGGGTAATTTACCAGCCTTTTATTCAAATTGAAGCCAAGAAAATTAAAAATGACTTAGGCAGTTACTCTACTTTTGATTACTGTTGACTCCCCCTGTAGTACCCCAATATTACCATTTAACTCTATAACGCTGAGCATATTTCCATAACATATAACGAAATGTATATATTAATAGATAGATAGATAAACAGACAGATAAATAGATAGATAACTTTGAAAATAAAGAATAAAAACAAAAACATTTCCCCCAAATTGAAAATTGAGCCATTATACGGTTAAAAAAGGATGGGTCTTATCAGCAGGTGTAAGACCTTAGGATCATAAATGAAGCAGTGATCCCACTGCACCTAGTAGTGCCCAAACCCTGTGCCCTCCTAGGGAAATTGTGAATGCTTTAATCCCCGTTCCTGTACTTAGAGTGAACAAACACATGCCTGATAATCCTAAGTATACTTATTTTTTGTGACACTCACCTAACTTGAAGGGAACTACCTCCTCCGAATCTTAGACTTGTCTCACTTAAACTCTTCAACCTTTTGTCTTTTTGTTTGTTTTTCCAGAAGTTCTCAGGTTACCAAGGCCTCCAAACCAAGTGTGCCAGCTGCAGGACCACGATTTCCTGAACAACCTCAACTTTATCCATCCTGGGACCTGAGTGGACAATCCCTTCTGAGCCCCATTTGCCCCTTTTGCAGCAGGAAGTACTTAGAGATGTCGTCGCTCAGTACCCCAAAGATTTGGGTCCATACCTCTTCAGGGGGCAAATGTTAGGTAGCTATCCTAGGGACTGGGGTGTCCATTATGCATGCCCAGAGGGCCAAGGTAGCAGCCCAAGAAGGAGTGGCACACTGTGCGTGCTCAGAGGTTCAGGTTTCTGGCCAGGAAGAGGAGGTACACCTGGGTGAGTGCTGCAACTTGATTGACCCACCAATGCCATGTAAATTAAATTCAGCTGCTGGGGTTGACCAGGGTTGCCCACCATGCCTCCCTAATGCTCATAAAACCCACTTGGATGACAATCAGGCTTCTACATGCATTCTTTCTCACACAGAGCAGAGGACCGAGGTCTGTCTGTCCCCAGAGAGATCTGACAAACCCAGGAAGGCTCTTTGGAGGCAGCAGAACTGGACATGAATGGCTGGTGGATACTGTTCAGATGCAGGACTTTCTACTTAGAAGGGTCTAATCCAGCCTGAGATGATCCTTGAATGAGTCCTCTGCCCAGATCTTTTTTTTTTAACGTTTTATTAGGGGCTCATACAACACTAAACACATTCTATGCATACATCAGTTGTGTAAAGCACATTTGTACATTCATTTCCCTCATTCTCAAAATATCCACTCTCCACCCAAGCCCATGGCCTCAGCTCCTCATTCCCATCCCCACCCCCCATGTGTGCTACCCCTCGCTCATCAATCCTTGGTAATTTACTAATTTTTGTCATATCTTGCACTGTCTGATATCCCCCTTCACCCACTTTTCTGTTGAAGTAAAATGTACATCCTTGTAATCAGTTCCCCGTTTCCAAACTGCCCTCCCGCTTACCCTCTCAGTGTCTTCACTCATAATACTGGTCCTAAAGGACTCATCCACCCTGGATTCCCTGTGTTTCCAGTTGCTATCTGTACCAGTGTACATTCTCTGGTCTAGCCAGATTTGTAAGGTAGAATTGGGGTCATGATAATGGGGGGAGAGAAAGCATTTAGCAACTGGAGGAAAGTTGTGTTTCATCATTGCTATCTCGTACCTAGTCTTGGCTCATCTCCTCTCTGAGACCCTTCTGTAAGGTATTGTCCAGTGGTCTGGAAATGGGCTTTGGGTCTCTACCAAGCACTCTTCTCATTCCCAATAAGATGTTTTTGTTCTGATGATGTCTGACACCTGATCCCTTCGAAACCTCGTGATCTCATAGGCTGGTGTGATTATTCCATGTGGGCTTTGTTGCTTCTGAGCTAGGTGGCCGCTTGTTTACATTCAAGCTTTTAAGACCTCAGACGCTATATCTTTTGACAGCTGGGCACCATCAGCTTTGTCTTCAGTGTACCTGTGGGGAAGGTGAGCACCATAGAATGCCAGTTTAATAGAACAAAGTATTCTTGCAATGAGGGAGTATTTGAGTGGAGGCCCAGAGTCCATCTGCTACCTTAATACGAAACCTATAAATATATGGACGTAGGTCTATTTCCCCATGCTCATATATGAATATATTTACATATGGACATACTTTTTTAAAGACCTCTATAACAGGTCCTTGCTTCCTCGCTTGCTCTTCTATTTCCCTTTCATTTTCCTCTTGTGCCCACTGCTATGCTCAGTCTTCCTTTGGGTTTCAGTAATTCTTCTTGGTTCCATTACCCTTGATCCCACCCTACCAGGCCTCCTACATCTACCTCACCACGGATATGCATGACTTCCTGTTCTCTTGTTTCTGGGTTTCTTAACACCGCTTCCTTTACGCCCACCTCCCTCTTTCCCATGCCCCACACCCCAGAAGTGTTGGTCCTGGGTTTTGTCCTTCAGATTGGACATCCAGCCTATCTAATTTAGACAGACCAGAAAAGGTAATAACATGCACAAAACCAAGACAAGCAACCCAAAAAAACCAAGACAACAAAAATCCAATGACACTAAAAGAAAACAAAACTAACCAAGAAAGAAAAGCTCATAGTTAGTACAAGGACTGTGTGGTGAACTTTAGGAGTGTTTTCCAGTCCAGTCTGTTGGGGCACCGAGCCCTGACCACAAAGTCCACCTTTGGCATTCCCCGGGAACTTTGATGCTCCGTTTTCTAGCTCTTCCGCTGCACTCCCTTAGTGTCATGCCTCGATGTAGCAAGATCAGTTCGGGCGCAGTTCCCACACTGTGTCTCCAGTGTTGTCCCCTCTAGGGCAATGGGTCTTTGAGGGACGTTTCTCATCGTGGGGCTGCCCATGTGGTCTTTCCTGTGGACTGGCTTCTCTGATTGGGAACATCATCCTCAAGGTATAGTGGGCCAGGATGTGCTCCATTCTCCCCTCCTCCCCCTTGTTCTGCTCTGTGTTCTCTGATCAGATATGTCCCTCTCCGCGAGCTGCAGCTCCGGTGCCATCCTGTGAAATACAATCTTTGGGGGCTGCAAGGAGGTGGGAGGGGGGGCATCAGCTCAGATCTTTTGAGAGTCCAGGAGATATTGACTTCTCGATGGGCACAGTTCTGTGGGGCACCGTGCTCTTGGTCCAGACGCTGGTTGTGAATATGACTTTGTTGTTAACCAGTTTTTGTCTCTGGGTCAACTCCTGTGTGTTTTTTAGTGAGTTTTCTCATCTGGAAAGTAAATGTACTGGATTATCCAGAAGCCCATGTCAGCAAGTTATTGAGAGGGGTTAATCAGAGACTGTTTCATATAGTGTGTATCTGCGCGCTGCATTTGAGACCTGGGGTGGCAATTATGAGCTCAGAATAGAGATGGTGTCCAGTAGGTGACAGACGTGGCTCCATATTGAAACAGGAAGCCCACTGTGGAGATTTGGTCCTTCCGTTGATGGCCACCGGCCACCTAGTCTTCTCCTGCTATAACTGCTTCACTGACTCAGCAGCTGAGCCAGGAGCCAGTGCCATCATAACCTGGTGGCTAACTGGGAGAAAGGGCAGATAGATATTTGTTATCTTGTTGTCTTGGGAAGCCCACCTAACCTCCATGCAAACCTTCTGGTGTGAGTTATCTGTGGAAGGAATCATAGGCTCACAGTAATACACATCTTTCTTTTTGTAAATGTGCCCGTATTCCTTTCTGAACCTGAGAAGGTGGCCCCTGTGTCCACCAAGAAATTTACTGCCTGGCCTATATGGAGTGTTAGCCTGGGTTTTGGCGGCGAAGTGAAACAGAGCCCTGACCCCTTCATGCAGCTCTTCAAGCCTTATTGTCTCTTGCTTGGGTCTTTCTCGTTGCAGATGAGGCCCGTCCACTCTTGTGGAGGGTCGTGGACCTCTCCTGGGGTTTTCAAGGCACTGATTTTTCCAGTGTCCTTCTTTCCTGCAGTAGGCACATTGATCCTTCCCCATGGCTTGGCAGTGCCCACAGGTTAGTCTCTCCATGAGTGGGCCATGCTCTCCTTTTCCTGAGTCTCTGGGGTCTCTCATGGCAATTCCTAGTATTTTAGCTAGTTTCTTTGTCTCTGTCGTGCTAGGGTCATCTCGGTTGTTATATACTCAATGAACCACTTGTATCAAATCACTAAGATTTTTCCCTTGAACCCTTCCCACTTCTTTTTCAGGTCTGAGGCAGACTGGCTGAGTCATAAAGGCAATATTTATTGCCCTCCTGTTCTCGGGGCCTCCGGGCTGTTAGGGGTATAAAGCCTGTAGGCTTCCATCAGCCACTCTAGAAAGGCAGGCGGACATTCTCTTAGCCCGAAAATTCTCACTGACCTTAGATAAATTTATAGGTTTCCTAGCTCTTCCGCAGAGGGTCATGTAAGAGCAACGGGTGATACCTGGTAAAGCCCTCAGGGCCTTGCTAGGAATTGAGATCCCACATTGTTGGTGTAGTGGCCAAAAGAGTTTCTCTCCTGTGGGGAGTGCCCGCTCGCTGACCATCAGGTTCACTGACTGCTTACTGGGCCTCTGTCTGGAAGGGCTGCCCTCCTCCGTTGTGAACAGCACCTGGAGAAGTTGTTGGCAAGCATTCCAGGTGGGCTGATGAGTATGGAAGTCATACCAGTACTAGTGTGTGGGGGGGGCTGCTTGTTAAGGGTGGGGGTGAGATTGGGGGGCCGGTGGGGGAGGGAGTGACTCAATAAGGGCCTGTTAGAAGTTTTCTATTTCTGGACCCTTGAAACCTTATAGGGCGGGGGTTGAAAGAAAGGGTTTGAAGCCAGCTCTCCCACTCCCAGAGTTCTCCTGCAAAATGGGATAAAGCCGATTAGGGGAGAGTGATGGGGAGGGCAGGGGAGGGGAGGGGTGGGGGAGTGATGGGGGAGGGGAGGGGGGAGGGAGGGGAGGGGTGGGGGAGGGTGATGGAGAGGGATGGCCTCCACCTATGTGGTTTTGGGAACTTGGACCGTTTGTTTTTCCGGTCCTTCCATGTTTCCTGAAACCTTGGAAACAAGGGCCCTTTCTTTGCGGGAGGGAGTAAGTCTTTTATATTTGCAGGCTTCTTAGTGGCAATGTCAGCCCACACTTGAAGTAACGGGATCAGATCGGGATATCCTGGTTCCCTTTAACCATAACTATGAACTCTTAGTAATAGGGGATGGGAAAACTAGTCTTGCGTGGGTCAATCAGGGACTCCTTCTGCCCCATCACTTTTAAACAAATTGTAGAGTCTCCAAGCTTTTGGGTTGAAACCACATCCTCTTGGTGAATGCCGAGAGCAGGGGTCCTCAAACTACAACCTGTGGGCCACATGCAGACAGCCGAGGACGTTGATCCTTTCTGCCGGGTGTATGTGCCCCATTTATTTTTTTTTTGAACTTCAAATCAAGATGTGCAGTGTGCACATGAATTTGTTCGTAATATTTGATTTTTTAAACTATAGTCTTTCCTTCAAAAGGCCTGAGGGATAGTGAACTGGCCCCCTGGGTAAACAGTTTAAGGACCCCTGCCCTAAGGTATCCTGGACTTAGGGGTTATTAATCTCCCAGCCCTGAAACATCCCTGAACATTCTACCCGTTGTAGGAGGCACCATGGGAATTTGGACCCCGGGTAATTTACAAGCCTTTACTCCAATTGAACCCAAGAAAATTCAAAATGGCTTAGGCAGTTACTCTATTTTGGTCACATTTGACTCGTCCTGCACTAGCCCATTATTTCCATTTAACTCTATAACGCGAAGCATGATGTTTTCATAACATTAAAAAATGTATATATTAATACATATATATATATATATTTATAACTATGAAAGTCCACAACAAAAAGAAAATTTTTTCCCAAAATTAAAATTGAAGCGTTATAGGGTTAAAAAGAAGGATGGGTCTTATCAGCGGGTCCAAGACCTTAGCATCATAAATGAATCAGTGATCCGACTGCACCTAGTAGTGCCCAAACCTGTGCCCTCCTAGGGGAAAGTGTGAATGCTTTTATCCCTCTTCCTGTACTTCCAATGAACAAACACACATGTCTGGTAATCCTAAGATTATTTTTGTTTCCTGTGACACTCACCTAATTTCAAGGCCACTGCCACCTCACAAGCTTAGCCTTGTCGTAGTCAAACTGTTCACCTTTTAGACCGTTTGTTTTTCTCAGAAGTTATCGGGTGATTAAAGCTTCTGAACCAAGTGTGCCAGGTCCACGACTACCATCTCCTGGACCACCTCAACCTTATCCATCCTGGATAAAGTTGCCCTCAATGGACAACCCCTCCCAGCAGTGTAGGAAGGGTATGGACCCAAAGCCCCACCTCGCCCCTTTTGCCAGCAGGAAGCAGCTAGAGATGTCGTCGCCCAGTACCCCAAAGATTTGGGTCCATATCTCTTCAGGGGGGCAAATGTTTGGTAGCTATGCTAGGGACTGGGGCATCCGTTATGCATGCCCATAGGGCCAAGATAAGAGCCCAGTTAGGAGAGGCAACCTGTGCATGCTCAGAGGTCCAGATTTCTGGCCATGAAGGGGAGGTCACCTGGGTGGTTCCTGTACCTGGATTGACCAATCTAGGCCATGTAAATTCAATTCAGCCACTGGGGTCGGCCAGACTTGCCCACCACGCCTCCCTAACGCTCATAAAACTCTCTTGGGTGCAGACCAGGCTTCTGCATGATTTCTCTCTCACTCAGGAAGGCTCTTTGGAGGCAGCTGTGCTGCACATGAGTGGCTGGTGGATACTGTTCAGATGCATGGCTTTCTGCTTGCAAGGGTTTTTGTCTCAGCTGACTGTAAGGGAGGAGGTAGTACGTCTGGATCACAGAGTATCCATGTCCACAAACGAGGCTGCTCATTCCACAGTCCTGGAAGTGCTTTATGAAAACCCTCTGCTTTGCAATGTCACTCCTTGTAGATTAGAGTGGGAGGGGCTGGGACCAAGGTATGCTGCCTCTTACTCCCAGTTGCAGATTTCTGGATGCTGATTGTATCTCTTACAGCATCAGTTAGTGGGCTTGTTGTCTGCCTCAGGCTTTGTTCACGGAGATCCTCCAGCTAGTTGGTGGTGTGTGCGCATGAGCAGAGGCTTCCTGCCAATTCCCCATGAGTAGTAGAGCTCCCATTGTGTGGACTCCATGAAAGCCTTGCCCCAGGCAGCATGCTTACAAAGGAGGGTGGGCCCTGCAAGACAGAGGACCATTCCCCCTGTGGAATGGCCTCAGAGATCCACCTCCCTCTCTGGCCAGCTGCTGGGGCTGTGGGTCCTAAGCATCATGGCTGACTCAATAATAGACACAGGGTGAGGCGACTCCAGTAGCTGTTTTGACTGGTCTAATCCAGCCTGAGATCATCCTTGCATGAGCCCTCTGCCAAGATTATTTTTGTTTCTTTTATGATCTTTTCATTAGTGGCTCCTACAACACTAACCACAATCCATAAATACATCATCTGTTTGAAGCCCATCTGTACATTAATTGCCCTCCTTATTCACAAAATATCCACTCTCCACCCAAGCCCCTGGCCTCAGCTCCTCATTTTTCCCCCCTCAATGCCCGCCACCCATCCCTCATCAATCCTTGGAAATGTACTAATTCTTTTGTCATATTTTCACCCACCTTTCTTTTGAGGTCAATGAAGATCCTTGTAATCGGTTCCCACTTTCCATCCTGCCCTTCCTCCACCCTCCCAGTATCTCCACTCATAACACTGGTAAAGGGCCCATCCACTCTGGATCCCCCGTGTTTGAAATTCCTATCGGTACTAGAATACCTTCTCTAGTTTGGCCAGATTAGTATGGTAGAACTGGGATCATGATAGTGGGGCAAGAGAAAGCATTAAGAACTAGAGGAAAGTTGTGTTTCATCTTTGCTGTCTCATACCCTGTATTCTTTAATCTCCACTCTGAGATCCTTCTGTAAGGGGATGTCCAGTGCACTGCAAATAGGTTTTGGGTCTATACCCGGCAGTCCCCTCTCATTCTCCATGATAAGATTTTTTTGTTCTCATGATGCCTGTTGCCTTATCCCTTTAAAACTTTGTGATCACACAGGCTGGTATGCTTTCTCCATGTGGGCTCTGTTGCTTCAGAGCCAGATGGCTGTTTCTTTACCCTCAGGCCTTTAAGACCCCACACGCTATATCTTTAGGTAGCTGGACACCATCGGCTTTCTTCACCACATTTGCTTATGCAGCCGCTTTGTGGTCAGTGATTGTGTAGGGAAGGTGAGCATCTTAGAATGCCAATTTAATAGAACAGTGTTATTGCAATGAGGGAGTCCTTGAGCGGAGGCCCTATGTCCATCTGCTACCTTAATACTAAATCTATAAACATATGGACATAGATCTATTTCCCCATGCCCCTTTGTAAATATATGTACATGCCTTTATTTAGACGTCTATAACTGGCCCTTGCTTCCCAGCTCACTCTTCTATACTCTTTGATTTTCCTCTTGTGCCCACTGACATGCTCAGTCTTCCTTTGGGTTTCAGTAATTCCTCTTGGTTACATTACCTTTGATCACGCCCTACCAGGCCTCCTACATCCCCCTCACTACCGTTTTCCATCACTTGTTGTACCCTTGTCTCTGGGTTTCTTTACACCACTTCCTTTCCCCCCACCGTGCTCACTCCCATGCCCAATGGAAAGGGCCGGTCACATGTTTACTCCTCCAGATTGTTCATCCAGCCTCTCTTAATTAGACAGACCTGTAAAGGTAATAACATGCACAAAACAAGACTGAGCTAAACCAAGCAACAAAAAGAAAAAAAAACAAACAAAAATGAAAACAAAACCCAACCCAAATCCAATGACACTAAAAGAAAACAACACTAACCAGAAAGAAAAGTACAAGGACTGTGTGGTGAACTTTAGGAGTGTTTTCCAGTCCAGTCTGTGGGGGCACCGAACCCTGACCACAAAGTCCACCTTTGGCATTCCCCGGGGACTTTGATGTTCCGTTTTCTTACTCTTCCGCTGCACTCTCTTAGTGTCATGCATCGAAGTGGCAGGATCAGTTCGGGCGCAGTTCCCACACTGTGTGTCCAGTGTTGTCCCCTCTAAGGCTATGGGTCTTTGAGGGACGTTTCTCATCGTGGGGCTGCCCATGTGGTCTTCTCTGTGGATTGGCTTCTCTGATTGGGAACATCATCCTCAAGGTGTATTGGGCCAGGGTGTGCTCCATTCTCCCCTCCTCCCCCTTGTTCTGCCCTGTGTTCTCTGATCAGATATGTCCCTCTCCGCGAGCTGCAGATCCGGTGCCATCCTGTGAAATACAATCTTTTGGGGCTGCAAGGATGTGGGGTGGGTGGGTATCAGCTCAGATCTTTTGAGAGTCCAGGAGATATTGACTGCTCGATGGGCACAGTTCTGTGGGGCACCGTGCTCTTGGTCCAGACGCTGGTTGTGAATATGACTTTGTTGTTAACCAGTTGTGTGTCTCTGGGTCAACTCCCGTGTGTTTTTGAGTGAGTTTTCTAATCTGCAAAGTAAATGTACAGGATTATCCAGACTCCCATGTCAGCAAGTTATCGAGAGGGGTTAATCAGAGACTGTTTCATATAGTGTGTAACTGCGCGCCGCATTCTAGACCTGCGATGGCAATTATGAGCTCAGGATAGAGATGGTGTCCAGCAGGTAACATACGTGGCTCCACATTGAAACAGGAAGCCCACTGTGGAGATTTGGTCCTTCCGTTGATGGCCACCGGCCACCTAGTCTTCTCCTGCTATAACTGCTTCACTGGCTCAGCAGCTGAGCCAGAAGCCAGTGATATCATAACCAGGTGGCTAACTGGGCCAAAGGGCTGATAGATATTTGTTATTTTGTTGTCTTGGGAAACCCACCTACCCTCCATGCAAACCTTCTGGTGTGAGTTATCTGTGGAAGGAATCATAGGCTCACAGTAATTCACATCTTTCTTCTTGAAAATGTGCCCATATTCCTTTCTGAACCTGACAAGGTGGCCCCTGTGTCCACCAAGAAATTTACTGCCTGGCCTCCTACTTGGAGAGTTAGCCTGGGCTTTTGGCGGCGAAGTGAAACAGAGCCCTGACCCCTTCATTGAGCTTCTTCAAGCATTATTGTCTCTTGCTTGGGTCTTTCTACGTGCAGATGAGGCCCATCCACTCTAGTGGAGGGTCGTGCACCTCTCCTGGGGTTTTCAAGGCACTGATTTTTCCAGTGTCCTTCTTTCCTGCAGTAGGCACATTGGTCCTTCCCCATGGCTTGGCGGTGCCCACAGGTTAGTCTCTCCGTGAGTGGGCCATGCTCTCCTTTTCCTGAGTCTCTGGGGTATCTCATGGCAATTACGATTATTTTAGCTAGCTTCTTTGTCTCTGTCGTGCTAGGGTCATCTCTGTTGTTATACACTCAATGAGCCACTTGTACCAAATCGCTAAGATTTTTCCCTTCAAACCCTTCCCACTTCTTTGTCATGTCTGAGGCAGACTGACTGAGTAATAAAGGCAATACTTATTGCCCTCCTGTTTTCAGTGCCTCCGGGTCGTTAGGGGTATAAAGCCCGTAGGCTTCCCTCAGCCACTCTAGAAAGGCAGGCGGATATTCTCTTATAGGAACCTGAAAATTCTCACTGACCTTAGATAAATTCATAGGTTTCCTAGCTCTTCTGCAGAGGGTCATGTAAGAGCAATGGTTGATACCTGGTAAAGTCCTCTGGGCCTTGCTAGGAATTGAGATCCCACATTGTTGGTGTAGTTGCCAAAAGAGTTTCTCTCAAGTGGGGAGTGCCCACTCGCTGACCATCAGGTTCACTGATTGCTTACTGGGCCTCTGTCTGGAAGGGCTACCCTCCTCCGTTGTGAACAGCACCTGGAGAAGTTGTTGGCAAGCATTCCAGGTGGGCTGATGAGTATGGAAGTCATACCAGTACTAGTGTGTGTGGGGGGCTGCTTGTTAGGGGTGGGGGTGAGTTTGGGGGGCCGGTGGGGGAGGGAGTGACTCAATAAGGGCCTGTTAGAAATTTTCTATTTCTGGACCCTAGAAACCTTATAGGGCGGGGGTTGAAAGAAAGGGTTTGAAGCCAGCTCTCCCACTCCCAGAGTTCTCCTGCAAAATGGGATAAAGCCGATTAGGGGAGAGTGATGGGGAGGGGAGGGGAGGGGAGGGGTGGGGGAGTGATGGGGGAGGGGAGGGGGGAGGGAGGGGAGGGGTGGGGGAGGGTGATGGGGAGGGATGGCCTCCACCTATGTGGTTTTGGGAACTTGGACCGTTTGTTTTTCCGGTCCTTCCATGTTTCCTGAAACCTTGGAAACAAGGGCCCTTTCTTTGCGGGAGGGAGTAAGTCTTTTATATTTGCAGGCTTCTTAGTGGCAATGTCAGCCCACACTTGAAGTAACGGGATCAGATCGGGATATCCTGGTTCCCTTTAACCATAACTATGAACTCTTAGTAATAGGGGGTGGGAAAACTAGTCTTGCGTGGGTCAATCAGGGACTCCTTCTGCCCCATCACTTTTAAACAAATTGTAGAGTCTCCAAGCTTTTGGGTTGAAACCACATCCTCTTGGTGAATGCCGAGAGCAGGGGTCCTCAAACTACAACCTGTGGGCCACATGCAGACAGCCGAGGACGTTGATCCTTTCTGCCGGGTGTATGTGCCCCATTTATTTTTTTTTTTTGAACTTCAAATCAAGATGTGCAGTGTGCACATGAATTTGTTCGTAATATTTGTTTTTTTAAACTATAGTCTTTCCTTCAAAAGGCCTGAGGGATAGTGAACTGGCCCCCTGGGTAAACAGTTTAAGGACCCCTGCCCTAAGGTATCCTGGACTTAGGGGTTATTAATCTCCCAGCCCTGAAACATCCCTGAACATTCTACCCGTTGTAGGAGGCACCATGGGAATTTGGACCCCGGGTAATTTACAAGCCTTTACTCCAATTGAACCCAAGAAAATTCAAAATGGCTTAGGCAGTTACTCTATTTTGGTCACATTTGACTCGTCCTGCACTAGCCCATTATTTCCATTTAACTCTATAACGCGAAGCATGATGTTTTCATAACATTTAAAAATGTATATATTAATACATATATATATATATTTATAACTATGAAAGTCCACAACAAAAAGAAAATTTTTTCCCAAAATTAAAATTGAAGCGTTATAGGGTTAAAAAGAAGGATGGGTCTTATCAGCGGGTCCAAGACCTTAGCATCATAAATGAATCAGTGATCCGACTGCACCTAGTAGTGCCCAAACCTGTGCCCTCCTAGGGGAAAGTGTGAATGCTTTTATCCCTCTTCCTGTACTTCCAATGAACAAACACACATGTCTGGTAATCCTAAGATTATTTTTGTTTCCTGTGACACTCACCTAATTTCAAGGCCACTGCCACCTCACAAGCTTAGCCTTGTCGTAGTCAAACTGTTCACCTTTTAGACCGTTTGTTTTTCTCAGAAGTTATCGGGTGATTAAAGCTTCTGAACCAAGTGTGCCAGGTCCACGACTACCATCTCCTGGACCACCTCAACCTTATCCATCCTGGATAAAGTTGCCCTCAATGGACAACCCCTCCCAGCAGTGTAGGAAGGGTATGGACCCAAAGCCCAACCTCGCCCCTTTTGCCAGCAGGAAGCAGCTAGAGATGTCGTCGCCCAGTACCCCAAAGATTTGGGTCCATATCTCTTCAGGGGGGCAAATGTTTGGTAGCTATGCTAGGGACTGGGGCATCCGTTATGCATGCCCATAGGGCCAAGATAAGAGCCCAGTTAGGAGAGGCAACCTGTGCATGCTCAGAGGTCCAGATTTCTGGCCATGAAGGGGAGGTCACCTGGGTGGTTCCTGTACCTGGATTGACCAATCTAGGCCATGTAAATTCAATTCAGCCACTGGGGTCGGCCAGACTTGCCCACCACGCCTCCCTAACGCTCATAAAACTCTCTTGGGTGCAGACCAGGCTTCTGCATGATTTCTCTCTCACTCAGGAAGGCTCTTTGGAGGCAGCTGTGCTGCACATGAGTGGCTGGTGGATACTGTTCAGATGCATGGCTTTCTGCTTGCAAGGGTTTTTGTCTCAGCTGACTGTAAGGGAGGAGGTAGTACGTCTGGATCACAGAGTATCCATGTCCACAAACGAGGCTGCTCATTCCACAGTCCTGGAAGTGCTTTATGAAAACCCTCTGCTTTGCAATGTCACTCCTTGTAGATTAGAGTGGGAGGGGCTGGGACCAAGGTATGCTGCCTCTTACTCCCAGTTGCAGGTTTCTGGATGCTGATTGTATCTCTTACAGCATCAGTTAGTGGGCTTGTTGTCTGCCTCAGGCTTTGTTCACGGAGATCCTCCAGCTAGTTGGTGGTGTGTGCGCATGAGCAGAGGCTTCCTGCCAATCCCCCATGAGTAGTAGAGCTCCCATGGTGTGGACTCCATGAAAGCCTTGCCCCAGGCAGCATGCTTACAAAGGAGGGTGGGCCCTGCAGGACAGAGGACCATTCCCCCTGTGGAATGGCCTCAGAGATCCACCTCCCTCTCTGGCCAGCTGCTGGGGCTGTGGGTCCTAAGCATCATGGCTGACTCAGTAATAGACACAGGGTGAGGCGACTCCAGTAGCTGTTTTGACTGGTCTAATCCAGCCTGAGATCATCCTTGCATGAGCCCTCTGCCAAGATTATTTTTGCTTCTTTTATGATCTTTTCATTAGTGGCTCCTACAACACTAACCACAATCCATAAATACATCATCTGTTTGAAGCCCATCTGTACATTAATTGCCCTCCTTATTCACAAAATATCCACTCTCCACCCAAGCCCCTGGCCTCAGCTCCTCATTTTTCCCCCCTCAATGCCCGCCACCCATCCCTCATCAATTCTTTTGTCATATTTTCACCCACCTTTCTTTTGAGGTCAATGAAGATCCTTGTAATCGGTTCCCACTTTCCATCCTGCCCTTCCTCCACCCTCCCAGCATCTCCACTCATAACACTGGTAAAGGGCCCATCCACTCTTGATTCCCCGTGTTTGAAATTCCTATCGGTACTAGAATACCTTCTCTAGTTTGGCCAGATTAGTATGGTAGAACTGGGATCATGATAGTGGGGCAAGAGACAGCATTAAGAACTAGAGGAAAGTTGCGTTTCATCTTTGCTGTCTCATACCCTGTATTCTTTAATCTCCACTCTGAGATCCTTCTGTAAGGGGATGTCCAGTGCACTGCAAATAGGTTTTGGGTCTATACCCGGCAGTCCCCTCTCATTTTCCATGATAAGATTTTTTTGTTCTCATGATGCCTGTTGCCTTATCCCTTTAAAACTTTGTGATCACACAGGCTGGTATGCTTTCTCCATGTGGGCTCTGTTGCTTCAGAGCCAGATGGCTGTTTCTTTACCCTCAGGCCTTTAAGACCCCACACGCTATATCTTTAGGTAGCTGGACACCATCGGCTTTCTTCACCACATTTGCTTATGCAGCCGCTTTGTGGTCAGTGATTGTGTAGGGAAGGTGAGCATCTTAGAATGCCAATTTAATAGAACAGTGTTATTGCAATGAGGGAGTCCTTGAGCGGAGGCCCTATGTCCATCTGCTACCTTAATACTAAATCTATAAACATATGGACATAAATCTATTTCCCCATGCCCCTTTGTAAATATATGTACATATGTACATGCCTTTATTTAGACGTCTATAACTGGCCTTGCTTCCCAGCTCACTCTTCTATACTCTTTGATTTTCCTCTTGTGCCCACTGACATGCTCAGTCTTCCTTTGGGTTTCAGTAATTCCTCTTGGTTACATTACCTTTGATCACGCCCTACCAGGCCTCCTACATCCCCCTCACTACCGTTTTCCATCACTTGTTGTACCCTTGTCTCTGGGTTTCTTTACACCACTTCCTTTCCCCCCACCGTGCTCACTCCCATGCCCAATGGAAAGGGCCGGTCACATGTTTACTCCTCCAGATTGTTCATCCAGCCTCTCTTAATTAGACAGACCTGTAAAGGTAATAACATGCACAAAACAAGACTGAGCTAAACCAAGCAGCAAAAAGAAAAAAAACAAACAAAAATGAAAACAAAACCCAACCCAAATCCAATGACACTAAAAGAAAACAACACTAACCAGAAAGAAAAGTACAAGGACTGTGTGGTGAACTTTAGGAGTGTTTTCCAGTCCAGTCTGTGGGGGCACCGAACCCTGACCACAAAGTCCACCTTTGGCATTCCCCGGGGACTTTGATGTTCCGTTTTCTTACTCTTCCGCTGCAATCTCTTAGTGTCATGCATCGAAGTGGCAGGATCAGTTCGGGCGCAGTTCCCACACTGTGTGTCCAGTGTTGTCCCCTCTAAGGCTATGGGTCTTTGAGGGACGTTTCTCATCGTGGGGCTGCCCATGTGGTCTTCTCTGTGGATTGGCTTCTCTGATTGGGAACATCATCCTCAAGGTGTATTGGGCCAGGGTGTGCTCCATTCTCCCCTCCTCCCCCTTGTTCTGCCCTGTGTTCTCTGATCAGATATGTCCCTCTCCGCGAGCTGCAGATCCGGTGCCATCCTGTGAAATACAATCTTTTGGGGCTGCAAGGATGTGGGGGTGGGGGGGTGGGTATCAGCTCAGATCTTTTGAGAGTCCAGGAGATATTGACTGCTCGATGGGCACAGTTCTGTGGGGCACCGTGCTCTTGGTCCAGACGCTGGTTGTGAATATGACTTTGTTGTTCACCAGTTGTGTGTCTCTGGGTCAACTCCCGTGTGTTTTTGAGTGAGTTTTCTAATCTGCAAAGTAAATGTACAGGATTATCCAGACTCCCATGTCAGCAAGTTATCGAGAGGGGTTAATCAGAGACTGTTTCATATAGTGTGTACCTGCGCGCCGCATTCTAGACCTGCGATGGCAATTATGAGCTCAGGATAGAGATGGTGTCCAGCAGGTAACATACGTGGCTCCACATTGAAACAGGAAGCCCACTGTGGAGATTTGGTCCTTCCGTTGATGGCCACCGGCCACCTAGTCTTCTCCTGCTATAACTGCTTCACTGGCTCAGCAGCTGAGCCAGAAGCCAGTGATATCATAACCAGGTGGCTAACTGGGCCAAAGGGCTGATAGATATTTGTTATTTTGTTGTCTTGGGAAACCCACCTACCCTCCATGCAAACCTTCTGGTGTGAGTTATCTGTGGAAGGAATCATAGGCTCACAGTAATTCACATCTTTCTTCTTGAAAATGTGCCCATATTCCTTTCTGAACCTGACAAGGTGGCCCCTGTGTCCACCAAGAAATTTACTGCCTGGCCTCCTACTTGGAGAGTTAGCCTGGGCTTTTGGCGGCGAAGTGAAACAGAGCCCTGACCCCTTCATTGAGCTTCTTCAAGCATTATTGTCTCTTGCTTGGGTCTTTCTACGTGCAGATGAGGCCCATCCACTCTAGTGGAGGGTCGTGCACCTCTCCTGGGGTTTTCAAGGCACTGATTTTTCCAGTGTCCTTCTTTCCTGCAGTAGGCACATTGGTCCTTCCCCATGGCTTGGCGGTGCCCACAGGTTAGTCTCTCCGTGAGTGGGCCATGCTCTCCTTTTCCTGAGTCTCTGGGGTATCTCATGGCAATTACGATTATTTTAGCTAGCTTCTTTGTCTCTGTCGTGCTAGGGTCATCTCTGTTGTTATACACTCAATGAGCCACTTGTACCAAATCGCTAAGATTTTTCCCTTCAAACCCTTCCCACTTCTTTGTCATGTCTGAGGCAGACTGACTGAGTAATAAAGGCAATACTTATTGCCCTCCTGTTTTCAGTGCCTCCGGGCCGTTAGGGGTATAAAGCCCGTAGGCTTCCCTCAGCCACTCTAGAAAGGCAGGCGGATATTCTCTTATAGGAACCTGAAAATTCTCACTGACTTTAGATAAATTCATAGGTTTCCTAGCTCTTCTGCAGAGGGTCATGTAAGAGCAATGGTTGATACCTGGTAAAGTCCTCTGGGCCTTGCTAGGAATTGAGATCCCACATCGTTGGTGTAGTGGCCAAAAGAGTTTCTCTCAAGTGGGGAGTGCCCGCTCGCTGACCATCAGGTTCACTGACTGCTTACTGGGCCTCTGTCTGGAAGGGCTACCCTCCTCCGTTGTGAACAGCACCTGGAGAAGTTGTTGGCAAGCATTCCAGGTGGGCTGATGAGTATGGAAGTCATACCAGTACTAGTGTGTGTGGGGGGCTGCTTGTTAGGGGTGGGGGTGAGTTTGGGGGGCCGGTGGGGGAGGGAGTGACTCAATAAGGGCCTGTTAGAAGTTTTCTATTTCTGGACCCTAGAAACCTTATAGGGCGGGGGTTGAAAGAAAGGGTTTGAAGCCAGCTCTCCCACTCCCATTGTTCTCCTGCAAAATGGGATAAAGACGATTAGGGGAGAGTGATGGGGAGGGGAGGGGAGGGGAGGGGTGGGGGAGTGATGGGGGAGGGGAGGGGTGAGGGAGGGGAGGGGTGGGGGAGGGTGATGGGGAGGGATGGCCTCCACCTATGTGGTTTTGGGAACTTGGACCGTTTGTTTTTCCGGTCCTTCCATGTTTCCTGAAACCTTGGAAACAAGGGCCCTTTCTTTGCGGGAGGGAGTAAGTCTTTTATATTTGCAGGCTTCTTAGTGGCAATGTCAGCCCACACTTGAAGTAACGGGATCAGATCGGGATATCCTGGTTCCCTTTAACCATAACTATGAACTCTTAGTAATAGGGGGTGGGAAAACTAGTCTTGCGTGGGTCAATCAGGGACTCCTTCTGCCCCATCACTTTTAAACAAATTGTAGAGTCTCCAAGCTTTTGGGTTGAAACCACATCCTCTTGGTGAATGCCGAGAGCAGGGGTCCTCAAACTACAACCTGTGGGCCACATGCAGACAGCCGAGGACGTTGATCCTTTCTGCCGGGTGTATGTGCCCCATTTATTTTTTTTTTGAACTTCAAATCAAGATGTGCAGTGTGCACATGAATTTGTTCGTAATATTTGTTTTTTTAAACTATAGTCTTTCCTTCAAAAGGCCTGAGGGATAGTGAACTGGCCCCCTGGGTAAACAGTTTAAGGACCCCTGCCCTAAGGTATCCTGGACTTAGGGGTTATTAATCTCCCAGCCCTGAAACATCCCTGAACATTCTACCCGTTGTAGGAGGCACCATGGGAATTTGGACCCCGGGTAATTTACAAGCCTTTACTCCAATTGAACCCAAGAAAATTCAAAATGGCTTAGGCAGTTACTCTATTTTGGTCACATTTGACTCGTCCTGCACTAGCCCATTATTTCCATTTAACTCTATAACGCGAAGCATGATGTTTTCATAACATTAAAAAATGTATATATTAATACATATATATATATATTTATAACTATGAAAGTCCACAACAAAAAGAAAATTTTTTCCCAAAATTAAAATTGAAGCGTTATAGGGTTAAAAAGAAGGATGGGTCTTATCAGCGGGTCCAAGACCTTAGCATCATAAATGAATCAGTGATCCGACTGCACCTAGTAGTGCCCAAACCTGTGCCCTCCTAGGGGAAAGTGTGAATGCTTTTATCCCTCTTCCTGTACTTCCAATGAACAAACACACATGTCTGGTAATCCTAAGATTATTTTTGTTTCCTGTGACACTCACCTAATTTCAAGGCCACTGCCACCTCACAAGCTTAGCCTTGTCGTAGTCAAACTGTTCACCTTTTAGACCGTTTGTTTTTCTCAGAAGTTATCGGGTGATTAAAGCTTCTGAACCAAGTGTGCCAGGTCCACGACTACCATCTCCTGGACCACCTCAACCTTATCCATCCTGGATAAAGTTGCCCTCAATGGACAACCCCTCCCAGCAGTGTAGGAAGGGTATGGACCCAAAGCCCCACCTCGCCCCTTTTGCCAGCAGGAAGCAGCTAGAGATGTCGTCGCCCAGTACCCCCAAAGATTTGGGTCCATATCTCTTCAGGGGGGCAAATGTTAGGTAGCTATACTAGGGACTGGGGCATCCGTTATGCATGCCCATAGGGCCAAGATAAGAGCCCAGTTAGGAGAGGCACCCTGTGCATGCTCAGAGGTCCAGATTTCTGGCCATGAAGGGGAGGTCACCTGGGTGGTTCCTGTACCTGGATTGACCAATCTAGGCCATGTAAATTCAATTCAGCCACTGGGGTCGGCCAGACTTGCCCACCACGCCTCCCTAACGCTCATAAAACTCTCTTGAGTGCAGACCAGGCTTCTGCATGATTTCTCTCTCACTCAGGAAGGCTCTTTGGAGGCAGCTGTGCTGCACATGAGTGGCTGGTGGATACTGTTCAGATGCATGGCTTTCTGCTTGCAAGGGTTTTTGTCTCAGCTGACTGTAAGGGAGGAGGTAGTACGTCTGGATCACAGAGTATCCATGTCCACAAACGAGGCTGCTCATTCCACAGTCCTGGAAGTGCTTTATGAAAACCCTCTGCTTTGCAATGTCACTCCTTGTAGATTAGAATGGGAGGGGCTGGGACCAAGGTATGCTGCCTCTTACTCCCAGTTGCAGGTTTCTGGATGCTGATTGTATCTCTTACAGCATCAGTTAGTGGGCTTGTTGTCTGCCTCAGGCTTTGTTCACGGAGATCCTCCAGCTAGTTGGTGGTGTGTGCGCATGAGCAGAGGCTTCCTGCCAATCCCCCATGAGTAGTAGAGCTCCCATGGTGTGGACTCCATGAAAGCCTTGCCCCAGGCAGCATGCTTACAAAGGAGGGTGGGCCCTGCAGGACAGAGGACCATTCCCCCTGTGGAATGGCCTCAGAGATCCACCTCCCTCTCTGGCCAGCTGCTGGGGCTGTGGGTCCTAAGCATCATGGCTGACTCAGTAATAGACACAGGGTGAGGCGACTCCAGTAGCTGTTTTGACTGGTCTAATCCAGCCTGAGATCATCCTTGCATGAGCCCTCTGCCAAGATTATTTTTGTTTCTTTTATGATCTTTTCATTAGTGGCTCCTACAACACTAACCACAATCCATAAATACATCATCTGTTTGAAGCCCATCTGTACATTAATTGCCCTCCTTATTCACAAAATATCCACTCTCCACCCAAGCCCCTGGCCTCAGCTCCTCATTTTTCCCCCCTCAATGCCCGCCACCCATCCCTCATCAATCCTTGGAAATGTACTAATTCTTTTGTCATATTTTCACCCACCTTTCTTTTGAGGTCAATGAAGATCCTTGTAATCGGTTCCCACTTTCCATCCTGCCCTTCCTCCACCCTCCCAGTATCTCCACTCATAACACTGGTAAAGGGCCCATCCACTCTGGATCCCCCGTGTTTGAAATTCCTATCGGTACTAGAATACCTTCTCTAGTTTGGCCAGATTAGTATGGTAGAACTGGGATCATGATAGTGGGGCAAGAGAAAGCATTAAGAACTAGAGGAAAGTTGTGTTTCATCTTTGCTGTCTCATACCCTGTATTCTTTAATCTCCACTCTGAGATCCTTCTGTAAGGGGATGTCCAGTGCACTGCAAATAGGTTTTGGGTCTATACCCGGCAGTCCCCTCTCATTCTCCATGATAAGATTTTTTTGTTCTCATGATGCCTGTTGCCTTATCCCTTTAAAACTTGGTGATCACACAGGCTGGTATGCTTTCTCCATGTGGGCTCTGTTGCTTCAGAGCCAGATGGCTGTTTCTTTACCCTCAGGCCTTTAAGACCCCACACGCTATATCTTTAGGTAGCTGGACACCATCGGCTTTCTTCACCACATTTGCTTATGCAGCCGCTTTGTGGTCAGTGATTGTGTAGGGAAGGTGAGCATCTTAGAATGCCAATTTAATAGAACAGTGTTATTGCAATGAGGGAGTCCTTGAGCGGAGGCCCTATGTCCATCTGCTACCTTAATACTAAATCTATAAACATATGGACATAGATCTATTTCCCCATGCCCCTTTGTAAATATATGTACATATGTACATGCCTTTATTTAGACGTCTATAACTGGCCCTTGCTTCCCAGCTCACTCTTCTATACTCTTTGATTTTCCTCTTGTGCCCACTGACATGCTCAGTCTTCCTTTGGGTTTCAGTAATTCCTCTTGGTTACATTACCTTTGATCACGCCCTACCAGGCCTCCTACATCCCCCTCACTACCGTTTTCCATCACTTGTTGTACCCTTGTCTCTGGGTTTCTTTACACCACTTCCTTTCCCCCCACCGTGCTCACTCCCATGCCCAATGGAAAGGGCCGGTCACATGTTTACTCCTCCAGATTGTTCATCCAGCCTCTCTTAATTAGACAGACCTGTAAAGGTAATAACATGCACAAAACAAGACTGAGCTAAACCAAGCAGCAAAAAGAAAAAAAAACAAACAAAAATGAAAACAAAACCCAACCCAAATCCAATGACACTAAAAGAAAACAACACTAACCAGAAAGAAAAGTACAAGGACTGTGTGGTGAACTTTAGGAGTGTTTTCCAGTCCAGTCTGTGGGGGCACCGAACCCTGACCACAAAGTCCACCTTTGGCATTCCCCGGGGACTTTGATGCTCCGTTTTCTTACTCTTCCGCTGCAATCTCTTAGTGTCATGCATCGAAGTGGCAGGATCAGTTCGGGCGCAGTTCCCACACTGTGTGTCCAGTGTTGTCCCCTCTAAGGCTATGGGTCTTTGAGGGACGTTTCTCATCGTGGGGCTGCCCATGTGGTCTTCTCTGTGGATTGGCTTCTCTGATTGGGAACATCATCCTCAAGGTGTATTGGGCCAGGATGTGCTCCATTCTCCCCTCCTCCCCCTTGTTCTGCCCTGTGTTCTCTGATCAAATATGTCCCTCTCCGCGAGCTGCAGATCCGGTGCCATCCTGTGAAATACAATCTTTTGGGGCTGCAAGGATGTGGGGGGGTGGGTATCAGCTCAGATCTTTTGAGAGTCCAGGAGATATTGACTGCTCAATGGGCACAGTTCTGTGGGGCACCGTGCTCTTGGTCCAGACGCTGGTTGTGAATATGACTTTGTTGTTAACCAGTTGTGTGTCTCTGGGTCAACTCCCGTGTGTTTTTGAGTGAGTTTTTTAATCTGCAAAGTAAATGTACAGGATTATCCAGACTCCCATGTCAGCAAGTTATCGAGAGGGGTTAATCAGAGACTGTTTCATATAGTGTGTACCTGCGCGCCGCATTCTAGACCTGCGATGGCAATTATGAGCTCAGGATAGAGATGGTGTCCAGCAGGTAACATACGTGGCTCCATATTGAAACAGGAAGCCCACTGTGGAGATTTGGTCCTTCCGTTGATGGCCACCGGCCACCTAGTCTTCTCCTGCTATAACTGCTTCACTGGCTCAGCAGCTGAGCCAGAAGCCAGTTATATCATAACCAGGTTGCTAACTGGGCCAAAGGGCTGATAGATATTTGTTATTTTGTTGTCTTGGGAAACCCACCTACCCTCCATGCAAACCTTCTGGTGTGAGTTATCTGTGGACGGAATCATAGGCTCACAGTAATTCACATCTTTCTTCTTGAAAATGTGCCCATATTCCTTTCTGAACCTGACAAGGTGGCCCCTGTGTCCACCAAGAAATTTACTGCCTGGCCTCCTACTTGGAGAGTTAGCCTGGGCTTTTGGCGGCGAAGTGAAACAGAGCCCTGACCCCTTCATTGAGCTTCTTCAAGCATTATTGTCTCTTGCTTGGGTCTTTCTACGTGCAGATGAGGCCCATCCACTCTAGTGGAGGGTCGTGCACCTCTCCTGGGGTTTTCAAGGCACTGATTTTTCCAGTGTCCTTCTTTCCTGCAGTAGGCACATTGGTCCTTCCCCATGGCTTGGCGGTGCCCACAGGTTAGTCTCTCCGTGAGTGGGCCATGCTCTCCTTTTCCTGAGTCTCTGGGGTATCTCATGTCAATTACGATTATTTTAGCTAGCTTCTTTGTCTCTGTCGTGCTAGGGTCATCTCTGTTGTTATACACTCAATGAGCCACTTGTACCAAATCGCTAAGATTTTTCCCTTCAAACCCTTCCCACTTCTTTGTCATGTCTGAGGCAGACTGACTGAGTAATAAAGGCAATACTTATTGCCCTCCTGTTTTCAGTGCCTCCGGGCCGTTAGGGGTATAAAGCCCGTAGGCTTCCCTCAGCCACTCTAGAAAGGCAGGCGGATATTCTCTTATAGGAACCTGAAAATTCTCACTGACCTTAGATAAATTCATAGGTTTCCTAGCTCTTCTGCAGAGGGTCATGTAAGAGCAATGGTTGATACCTGGTAAAGTCCTCTGGGCCTTGCTAGGAATTGAGATCCCACATTGTTGGTGTAGTGGCCAAAAGAGTTTCTCTCAAGTGGGGAGTGCCCGCTCGCTGACCATCAGGTTCACTGACTGCTTACTGGGCCTCTGTCTGGAAGGGCTACCCTCCTCCGTTGTGAACAGCACCTGGAGAAGTTGTTGGCAAGCATTCCAGGTGGGCTGATGAGTATGGAAGTCATACCAGTACTAGTGTGTGTGGGGGGCTGCTTGTTAGGGGTGGGGGTGAGTTTGGGGGGCCGGTGGGGGAGGGAGTGACTCAATAAGGGCCTGTTAGAAGTTTTCTATTTCTGGACCCTAGAAACCTTATAGGGCGGGGGTTGAAAGAAAGGGTTTGAAGCCAGCTCTCCCACTCCCAGAGTTCTCCTGCAAAATGGGATAAAGCCGATTAGGGGAGAGTGATGGGGAGGGGAGGGGAGGGGAGGGGAGGGGTGGGGAAGGGATGGAGGAGGGGAGGGGTGGGGGAGGGTGATGGGGAGGGATGGCCTCCACCTATGTGGTTTTGGGAACTTGGACCGTTTGTTTTTCCGGTCCTTCCATGTTTCCTGACACCTTGGAAACAAGGGCCCTTTCTTTGCGGGAGGGAGTAAGTCTTTTATATTTGCAGGCTTCTTAGTGGCAATGTCAGCCCACACTTGAAGTAACGGGATCAGATCGGGATATCCTGTTTCCCTTTAACCATAACTATGAACTCTTAGTAACAGGGGATGGGAAAACTAGTCTTGCGTGGGTCAATCAGGGACTCCTTCTGCCCCATCACTTTTAAACAAATTGTAGAGTCTCCAAGCTTTTGGGTTGAAACCACATCCTCTTGGTGAATGCCGAGGGCAGGGGTCCTCAAACTACAACCTGTGGGCCACATGCAGACAGCCGAGGACGTTGATCCTTTCTGCCGGGTGTATGTGCCCCATTTATTTTTTTTTTTAACTTCAAATCAAGATGTGCAGTGTGCACATGAATTTGTTCGTAATATTTGTTTTTTTAAACTATAGTCTTTCCTTCAAAAGGCCTGAGGGATAGTGAACTGGCCCCCTGGGTAAACAGTTTAAGGACCCCTGCCCTAAGGTATCCTGGACTTAGGGGTTATTAATCTCCCAGCCCTGAAACATCCCTGAACATTCTACCCATTGTAGGAGGCACCATGGGAATTTGGACCCCGGGTAATTTACAAGCCTTTACTCCAATTGAACCCAAGAAAATTCAAAATGACTTAGGCAGTTACTCTATTTTGGTCACATTTGACTCGTCCTGCACTAGCCCATTATTTCCATTTAACTCTATAACGCGAAGCATGATGTTTTCATAACATTAAAAAATGTATATATTAATACATATATATAGATTTATAACTATGAAAGTCCACAACAAAAAGAAAATTTTTTCCCAAAATTAAAATTGAAGCGTTATAGGGTTAAAAAGAAGGATGGGTCTTATCAGCGGGTCCAAGACCTTAGCATCATAAATGAATCAGTGATCCGACTGCACCTAGTAGTGCCCAAACCTGTGCCCTCCTAGGGGAAAGTGTGAATGCTTTTATCCCTCTTCCTGTACTTCCAATGAACAAACACACATGTCTGGTAATCCTAAGATTATTTTTGTTTCCTGTGACACTCACCTAATTTCAAGGCCACTGCCACCTCACAAGCTTAGCCTTGTCGTAGTCAAACTGTTCACCTTTTAGACCGTTTGTTTTTCTCAGAAGTTATCGGGTGATTAAAGCTTCTGAACCAAGTGTGCCAGGTCCACGACTACCATCTCCTGGACCACCTCAACCTTATCCATCCTGGATAAAGTTGCCCTCAATGGACAACCCCTCCCAGCAGTGTAGGAAGGGTATGGACCCAAAGCCCCACCTCGCCCCTTTTGCCAGCAGGAAGCAGCTAGAGATGTCGTCGCCCAGTACCCCCAAAGATTTGGGTCCATATCTCTTCAGGGGGGCAAATGTTAGGTAGCTATACTAGGGACTGGGGCATCCGTTATGCATGCCCATAGGGCCAAGATAAGAGCCCAGTTAGGAGAGGCACCCTGTGCATGCTCAGAGGTCCAGATTTCTGGCCATGAAGGGGAGGTCACCTGGGTGGTTCCTGTACCTGGATTGACCAATCTAGGCCATGTAAATTCAATTCAGCCACTGGGGTCGGCCAGACTTGCCCACCACGCCTCCCTAACGCTCATAAAACTCTCTTGAGTGCAGACCAGGCTTCTGCATGATTTCTCTCTCACTCAGGAAGGCTCTTTGGAGGCAGCTGTGCTGCACATGAGTGGCTGGTGGATACTGTTCAGATGCATGGCTTTCTGCTTGCAAGGGTTTTTGTCTCAGCTGACTGTAAGGGAGGAGGTAGTACGTCTGGATCACAGAGTATCCATGTCCACAAACGAGGCTGCTCATTCCACAGTCCTGGAAGTGCTTTATGAAAACCCTCTGCTTTGCAATGTCACTCCTTGTAGATTAGAGTGGGAGGGGCTGGGACCAAGGTATGCTGCCTCTTACTCCCAGTTGCAGGTTTCTGGATGCTGATTGTATCTCTTACAGCATCAGTTAGTGGGCTTGTTGTCTGCCTCAGGCTTTGTTCACGGAGATCCTCCAGCTAGTTGGTGGTGTGTGCGCATGAGCAGAGGCTTCCTGCCAATCCCCCATGAGTAGTAGAGCTCCCATGGTGTGGACTCCATGAAAGCCTTGCCCCAGGCAGCATGCTTACAAAGGAGGGTGGGCCCTGCAGGACAGAGGACCATTCCCCCTGTGGAATGGCCTCAGAGATCCACCTCCCTCTCTGGCCAGCTGCTGGGGCTGTGGGTCCTAAGCATCATGGCTGACTCAGTAATAGACACAGGGTGAGGCGACTCCAGTAGCTGTTTTGACTGGTCTAATCCAGCCTGAGATCATCCTTGCATGAGCCCTCTGCCAAGATTATTTTTGTTTCTTTTATGATCTTTTCATTAGTGGCTCCTACAACACTAACCACAATCCATAAATACATCATCTGTTTGAAGCCCATCTGTACATTAATTGCCCTCCTTATTCACAAAATATCCACTCTCCACCCAAGCCCCTGGCCTCAGCTCCTCATTTTTCCCCCCTCAATGCCCGCCACCCATCCCTCATCAATCCTTGGAAATGTACTAATTCTTTTGTCATATTTTCACCCACCTTTCTTTTGAGGTCAATGAAGATCCTTGTAATCGGTTCCCACTTTCCATCCTGCCCTTCCTCCACCCTCCCAGTATCTCCACTCATAACACTGGTAAAGGGCCCATCCACTCTGGATCCCCCGTGTTTGAAATTCCTATCGGTACTAGAATACCTTCTCTAGTTTGGCCAGATTAGTATGGTAGAACTGGGATCATGATAGTGGGGCAAGAGAAAGCATTAAGAACTAGAGGAAAGTTGTGTTTCATCTTTGCTGTCTCATACCCTGTATTCTTTAATCTCCACTCTGAGATCCTTCTGTAAGGGGATGTCCAGTGCACTGCAAATAGGTTTTGGGTCTATACCCGGCAGTCCCCTCTCATTCTCCATGATAAGATTTTTTTGTTCTCATGATGCCTGTTGCCTTATCCCTTTAAAACTTTGTGATCACACAGGCTGGTATGCTTTCTCCATGTGGGCTCTGTTGCTTCAGAGCCAGATGGCTGTTTCTTTACCCTCAGGCCTTTAAGACCCCACACGCTATATCTTTAGGTAGCTGGACACCATCGGCTTTCTTCACCACATTTGCTTATGCAGCCGCTTTGTGGTCAGTGATTGTGTAGGGAAGGTGAGCATCTTAGAATGCCAATTTAATAGAACAGTGTTATTGCAATGAGGGAGTCCTTGAGCGGAGGCCCTATGTCCATCTGCTACCTTAATACTAAATCTATAAACATATGGACATAGATCTATTTCCCCATGCCCCTTTGTAAATATATGTACATATGTACATGCCTTTATTTAGACGTCTATAACTGGCCCTTGCTTCCCAGCTCACTCTTCTATACTCTTTGATTTTCCTCTTGTGCCCACTGACATGCTCAGTCTTCCTTTGGGTTTCAGTAATTCCTCTTGGTTACATTACCTTTGATCACGCCCTACCAGGCCTCCTACATCCCCCTCACTACCGTTTTCCATCACTTGTTGTACCCTTGTCTCTGGGTTTCTTTACACCACTTCCTTTCCCCCCACCGTGCTCACTCCCATGCCCAATGGAAAGGGCCGGTCACATGTTTACTCCTCCAGATTGTTCATCCAGCCTCTCTTAATTAGACAGACCTGTAAAGGTAATAACATGCACAAAACAAGACTGAGCTAAACCAAGCAGCAAAAAGAAAAAAAAACAAACAAAAATGAAAACAAAACCCAACCCAAATCCAATGACACTAAAAGAAAACAACACTAACCAGAAAGAAAAGTACAAGGACTGTGTGGTGAACTTTAGGAGTGTTTTCCAGTCCAGTCTGTGGGGGCACCGAACCCTGACCACAAAGTCCACCTTTGGCATTCCCCGGGGACTTTGATGTTCCGTTTTCTTACTCTTCCGCTGCACTCTCTTAGTGTCATGCATCGAAGTGGCAGGATCAGTTCGGGCGCAGTTCCCACACTGTGTGTCCAGTGTTGTCCCCTCTAAGGCTATGGGTCTTTGAGGGACGTTTCTCATCGTGGGGCTGCCCATGTGGTCTTCTCTGTGGATTGGCTTCTCTGATTGGGAACATCATCCTCAAGGTGTATTGGGCCAGGGTGTGCTCCATTCTCCCCTCCTCCCCCTTGTTCTGCCCTGTGTTCTCTGATCAGATATGTCCCTCTCCGCGAGCTGCAGATCCGGTGCCATCCTGTGAAATACAATCTTTTGGGGCTGCAAGGATGTGGGGGGGTGGGTATCAGCTCAGATCTTTTGAGAGTCCAGGAGATATTGACTGCTCGATGGGCACAGTTCTGTGGGGCACCGTGCTCTTGGTCCAGACGCTGGTTGTGAATATGACTTTGTTGTTAACCAGTTGTGTGTCTCTGGGTCAACTCCCGTGTGTTTTTGAGTGAGTTTTCTAATCTGCAAAGTAAATGTACAGGATTATCCAGACTCCCATGTCAGCAAGTTATCGAGAGGGGTTAATCAGAGACTGTTTCATATAGTGTGTACCTGCGCGCCGCATTCTAGACCTGCGATGGCAATTATGAGCTCAGGATAGAGATGGTGTCCAGCAGGTAACATACGTGGCTCCATATTGAAACAGGAAGCCCACTGTGGAGATTTGGTCCTTCCGTTGATGGCCACCGGCCACCTAGTCTTCTCCTGCTATAACTGCTTCACTGGCTCAGCAGCTGAGCCAGAAGCCAGTGATATCATAACCAGGTGGCTAACTGGGCCAAAGGGCTGATAGATATTTGTTATTTTGTTGTCTTGGGAAACCCACCTACCCTCCATGCAAACCTTCTGGTGTGAGTTATCTGTGGACGGAATCATAGGCTCACAGTAATTCACATCTTTCTTCTTGAAAATGTGCCCATATTCCTTTCTGAACCTGACAAGGTGGCCCCTGTGTCCACCAAGAAATTTACTGCCTGGCCTCCTACTTGGAGAGTTAGCCTGGGCTTTTGGCGGCGAAGTGAAACAGAGCCCTGACCCCTTCATTGAGCTTCTTCAAGCATTATTGTCTCTTGCTTGGGTCTTTCTACGTGCAGATGAGGCCCATCCACTCTAGTGGAGGGTCGTGCACCTCTCCTGGGGTTTTCAAGGCACTGATTTTTCCAGTGTCCTTCTTTCCTGCAGTAGGCACATTGGTCCTTCCCCATGGCTTGGCGGTGCCCACAGGTTAGTCTCTCCGTGAGTGGGCCATGCTCTCCTTTTCCTGAGTCTCTGGGGTATCTCATGTCAATTACGATTATTTTAGCTAGCTTCTTTGTCTCTGTCGTGCTAGGGTCATCTCTGTTGTTATACACTCAATGAGCCACTTGTACCAAATCGCTAAGATTTTTCCCTTCAAACCCTTCCCACTTCTTTGTCATGTCTGAGGCAGACTGACTGAGTAATAAAGGCAATACTTATTGCCCTCCTGTTTTCAGTGCCTCCGGGCCGTTAGGGGTATAAAGCCCGTAGGCTTCCCTCAGCCACTCTAGAAAGGCAGGCGGATATTCTCTTATAGGAACCTGAAAATTCTCACTGACCTTAGATAAATTCATAGGTTTCCTAGCTCTTCTGCAGAGGGTCATGTAAGAGCAATGGTTGATACCTGGTAAAGTCCTCTGGGCCTTGCTAGGAATTGAGATCCCACATTGTTGGTGTAGTGGCCAAAAGAGTTTCTCTCAAGTGGGGAGTGCCCGCTCGCTGACCATCAGGTTCACTGACTGCTTACTGGGCCTCTGTCTGGAAGGGCTACCCTCCTCCGTTGTGAACAGCACCTGGAGAAGTTGTTGGCAAGCATTCCAGGTGGGCTGATGAGTATGGAAGTCATACCAGTACTAGTGTGTGTGGGGGGCTGCTTGTTAGGGGTGGGGGTGAGTTTGGGGGGCCGGTGGGGGAGGGAGTGACTCAATAAGGGCCTGTTAGAAGTTTTCTATTTCTGGACCCTAGAAACCTTATAGGGCGGGGGTTGAAAGAAAGGGTTTGAAGCCAGCTCTCCCACTCCCAGAGTTCTCCTGCAAAATGGGATAAAGCCGATTAGGGGAGAGTGATGGGGAGGGGAGGGGAGGGGAGGGGAGGGGTGGGGGAGGGATGGAGGAGGGGAGGGGTGGGGGAGGGTGATGGGGAGGGATGGCCTCCACCTATGTGGTTTTGGGAACTTGGACCGTTTGTTTTTCCGGTCCTTCCATGTTTCCTGACACCTTGGAAACAAGGGCCCTTTCTTTGCGGGAGGGAGTAAGTCTTTTATATTTGCAGGCTTCTTAGTGGCAATGTCAGCCCACACTTGAAGTAACGGGATCAGATCGGGATATCCTGTTTCCCTTTAACCATAACTATGAACTCTTAGTAACAGGGGATGGGAAAACTAGTCTTGCGTGGGTCAATCAGGGACTCCTTCTGCCCCATCACTTTTAAACAAATTGTAGAGTCTCCAAGCTTTTGGGTTGAAACCACATCCTCTTGGTGAATGCCGAGGGCAGGGGTCCTCAAACTACAACCTGTGGGCCACATGCAGACAGCCGAGGACGTTGATCCTTTCTGCCGGGTGTATGTGCCCCATTTATTTTTTTTTTTGAACTTCAAATCAAGATGTGCAGTGTGCACATGAATTTGTTCGTAATATTTGTTTTTTTTAAACTATAGTCTTTCCTTCAAAAGGCCTGAGGGATAGTGAACTGGCCCCCTGGGTAAACAGTTTAAGGACCCCTGCCCTAAGGTATCCTGGACTTAGGGGTTATTAATCTCCCAGCCCTGAAACATCCCTGAACATTCTACCCATTGTAGGAGGCACCATGGGAATTTGGACCCCGGGTAATTTACAAGCCTTTACTCCAATTGAACCCAAGAAAATTCAAAATGACTTAGGCAGTTACTCTATTTTGGTCACTTTTGACTCGTCCTGCACTAGCCCATTATTTCCATTTAACTCTATAACGCGAAGCATGATGTTTTCATAACATTAAAAAATGTATATATTAATACATATATATATATTTATAACTATGAAAGTCCACAACAAAAAGAAAATTTTTTCCCAAAATTAAAATTGAAGCGTTATAGGGTTAAAAAGAAGGATGGGTCTTATCAGCGGGTCCAAGACCTTAGCATCATAAATGAATCAGTGATCCGACTGCACCTAGTAGTGCCCAAACCTGTGCCCTCCTAGGGGAAAGTGTGAATGCTTTTATCCCTCTTCCTGTACTTCCAATGAACAAACACACATGTCTGGTAATCCTAAGATTATTTTTGTTTCCTGTGACACTCACCTAATTTCAAGGCCACTGCCACCTCACAAGCTTAGCCTTGTCGTAGTCAAACTGTTCACCTTTTAGACCGTTTGTTTTTCTCAGAAGTTATCGGGTGATTAAAGCTTCTGAACCAAGTGTGCCAGGTCCACGACTACCATCTCCTGGAACACCTCAACCTTATCCATCCTGGATAAAGTTGCCCTCAATGGACAACCCCTCCCAGCAGTGTAGGAAGGGTATGGACCCAAAGCCCCACCTCGCCCCTTTTGCCAGCAGGAAGCAGCTAGAGATGTCGTCGCCCAGTACCCCCAAAGATTTGGGTCCATATCTCTTCAGGGGGGCAAATGTTAGGTAGCTATACTAGGGACTGGGGCATCCGTTATGCATGCCCATAGGGCCAAGATAAGAGCCCAGTTAGGAGAGGCACCCTGTGCATGCTCAGGGGTCCAGATTTCTGGCCATGAAGGGGAGGTCACCTGGGTGGTTCCTGTACCTGGATTGACCAATCTAGGCCATGTAAATTCAATTCAGCCACTGGGGTCGGCCAGACTTGCCCACCACGCCTCCCTAACGCTCATAAAACTCTCTTGAGTGCAGACCAGGCTTCTGCATGATTTCTCTCTCACTCAGGAAGGCTCTTTGGAGGCAGCTGTGCTGCACATGAGTGGCTGGTGGATACTGTTCAGATGCATGGCTTTCTGCTTGCAAGGGTTTTTGTCTCAGCTGACTGTAAGGGAGGAGGTAGTACGTCTGGATCACAGAGTATCCATGTCCACAAACGAGGCTGCTCATTCCACAGTCCTGGAAGTGCTTTATGAAAACCCTCTGCTTTGCAATGTCACTCCTTGTAGATTAGAGTGGGAGGGGCTGGGACCAAGGTATGCTGCCTCTTACTCCCAGTTGCAGGTTTCTGGATGCTGATTGTATCTCTTACAGCATCAGTTAGTGGGCTTGTTGTCTGCCTCAGGCTTTGTTCACGGAGATCCTCCAGCTAGTTGGTGGTGTGTGCGCATGAGCAGAGGCTTCCTGCCAATCCCCCATGAGTAGTAGAGCTCCCATGGTGTGGACTCCATGAAAGCCTTGCCCCAGGCAGCATGCTTACAAAGGAGGGTGGGCCCTGCAGGACAGAGGACCATTCCCCCTGTGGAATGGCCTCAGAGATCCACCTCCCTCTCTGGCCAGCTGCTGGGGCTGTGGGTCCTAAGCATCATGGCTGACTCAGTAATAGACACAGGGTGAGGCGACTCCAGTAGCTGTTTTGACTGGTCTAATCCAGCCTGAGATCATCCTTGCATGAGCCCTCTGCCAAGATTATTTTTGTTTCTTTTATGATCTTTTCATTAGTGGCTCCTACAACACTAACCACAATCCATAAATACATCATCTGTTTGAAGCCCATCTGTACATTAATTGCCCTCCTTATTCACAAAATATCCACTCTCCACCCAAGCCCCTGGCCTCAGCTCCTCATTTTTCCCCCCTCAATGCCCGCCACCCATCCCTCATCAATCCTTGGAAATGTACTAATTCTTTTGTCATATTTTCACCCACCTTTCTTTTGAGGTCAATGAAGATCCTTGTAATCGGTTCTCACTTTCCATCCTGCCCTTCCTCCACCCTCCCAGTATCTCCACTCATAACACTGGTAAAGGGCCCATCCACTCTGGATCCCCCGTGTTTGAAATTCCTATCGGTACTAGAATACCTTCTCTAGTTTGGCCAGATTAGTATGGTAGAACTGGGATCATGATAGTGGGGCAAGAGAAAGCATTAAGAACTAGAGGAAAGTTGTGTTTCATCTTTGCTGTCTCATACCCTGTATTCTTTAATCTCCACTCTGAGATCCTTCTGTAAGGGGATGTCCAGTGCACTGCAAATAGGTTTTGGGTCTATACCCGGCAGTCCCCTCTCATTCTCCATGATAAGATTTTTTTGTTCTCATGATGCCTGTTGCCTTATCCCTTTAAAACTTTGTGATCACACAGGCTGGTATGCTTTCTCCATGTGGGCTCTGTTGCTTCAGAGCCAGATGGCTGTTTCTTTACCCTCAGGCCTTTAAGACCCCACACGCTATATCTTTAGGTAGCTGGACACCATCGGCTTTCTTCACCACATTTGCTTATGCAGCCGCTTTGTGGTCAGTGATTGTGTAGGGAAGGTGAGCATCTTAGAATGCCAATTTAATAGAACAGTGTTATTGCAATGAGGGAGTCCTTGAGCGGAGGCCCTATGTCCATCTGCTACCTTAATACTAAATCTATAAACATATGGACATAGATCTATTTCCCCATGCCCCTTTGTAAATATATGTACATGCCTTTATTTAGACGTCTATAACTGGCCCTTGCTTCCCAGCTCACTCTTCTATACTCTTTGATTTTCCTCTTGTGCCCACTGACATGCTCAGTCTTCCTTTGGGTTTCAGTAATTCCTCTTGGTTACATTACCTTTGATCACGCCCTACCAGGCCTCCTACATCCCCCTCACTACCGTTTTCCATCACTTGTTGTACCCTTGTCTCTGGGTTTCTTTACACCACTTCCTTTCCCCCCACCGTGCTCACTCCCATGCCCAATGGAAAGGGCCGGTCACATGTTTACTCCTCCAGATTGTTCATCCAGCCTCTCTTAATTAGACAGACCTGTAAAGGTAATAACATGCACAAAACAAGACTGAGCTAAACCAAGCAGCAAAAAGAAAAAAAAACAAACAAAAATGAAAACAAAACCCAACCCAAATCCAATGACACTAAAAGAAAACAACACTAACCAGAAAGAAAAGTACAAGGACTGTGTGGTGAACTTTAGGAGTGTTTTCCAGTCCAGTCTGTGGGGGCACCGAACCCTGACCACAAAGTCCACCTTTGGCATTCCCCGGGGACTTTGATGCTCCGTTTTCTTACTCTTCCGCTGCACTCTCTTAGTGTCATGCATCGAAGTGGCAGGATCAGTTCGGGCGCAGTTCCCACACTGTGTGTCCAGTGTTGTCCCCTCTAAGGCTATGGGTCTTTGAGGGACGTTTCTCATCGTGGGGCTGCCCATGTGGTCTTCTCTGTGGATTGGCTTCTCTGATTGGGAACATCATCCTCAAGGTGTATTGGGCCAGGGTGTGCTCCATTCTCCCCTCCTCCCCCTTGTTCTGCCCTGTGTTCTCTGATCAGATATGTCCCTCCCCGCGAGCTGCAGATCCGGTGCCATCCTGTGAAATACAATCTTTTGGGGCTGCAAGGATGTGGGGGTGGGGGGGTGGGTATCAGCTCAGATCTTTTGAGAGTCCAGGAGATATTGACTGCTCGATGGGCACAGTTCTGTGGGGCACCCTGCTCTTGGTCCAGATGCTGGTTGTGAATATGACTTTGTTGTTAACCAGTTGTGTGTCTCTGGGTCAACTCCCGTGTGTTTTTGAGTGAGTTTTCTAATCTGCAAAGTAAATGTACAGGATTATCCAGACTCCCATGTCAGCAAGTTATCGAGAGGGGTTAATCAGAGACTGTTTCATATAGTGTGTACCTGCGCGCCGCATTCTAGACCTGCGATGGCAATTATGAGCTCAGGATAGAGATGGTGTCCAGCAGGTAACATACGTGGCTCCATATTGAAACAGAAAGCCCACTGTGGAGATTTGGTCCTTCCGTTGATGGCCACCGGCCACCTAGTCTTCTCCTGCTATAACTGCTTCACTGGCTCAGCAGCTGAGCCAGAAGCCAGTGATATCATAACCAGGTGGCTAACTGGGCCAAAGGGCTGATAGATATTTGTTATTTTGTTGTCTTGGGAAACCCACCTACCCTCCATGCAAACCTTCTGGTGTGAGTTATCTGTGGAAGGAATCATAGGCTCACAGTAATTCACATCTTTCTTCTTGAAAATGTGCCCATATTCCTTTCTGAACCTGACAAGGTGGCCCCTGTGTCCACCAAGAAATTTACTGCCTGGCCTCCTACTTGGAGAGTTAGCCTGGGCTTTTGGCGGCGAAGTGAAACAGAGCCCTGACCCCTTCATTGAGCTTCTTCAAGCATTATTGTCTCTTGCTTGGGTCTTTCTACGTGCAGATGAGGCCCATCCACTCTAGTGGAGGGTCGTGCACCTCTCCTGGGGTTTTCAAGGCACTGATTTTTCCAGTGTCCTTCTTTCCTGCAGTAGGCACATTGGTCCTTCCCCATGGCTTGGCGGTGCCCACAGGTTAGTCTCTCCGTGAGTGGGCCATGCTCTCCTTTTCCTGAGTCTCTGGGGTATCTCATGTCAATTACGATTATTTTAGCTAGCTTCTTTGTCTCTGTCGTGCTAGGGTCATCTCTGTTGTTATACACTCAATGAGCCACTTGTACCAAATCGCTAAGATTTTTCCCTTCAAACCCTTCCCACTTCTTTGTCATGTCTGAGGCAGACTGACTGAGTAATAAAGGCAATACTTATTGCCCTCCTTTTTTCAGTGCCTCCGGGCCGTTAGGGGTATAAAGCCCGTAGGCTTCCCTCAGCCACTCTAGAAAGGCAGGCGGATATTCTCTTATAGGAACCTGAAAATTCTCACTGACCTTAGATAAATTCATAGGTTTCCTAGCTCTTCTGCAGAGGGTCATGTAAGAGCAATGGTTGATACCTGGTAAAGTCCTCTGGGCCTTGCTAGGAATTGAGATCCCACATCGTTGGTGTAGTGGCCAAAAGAGTTTCTCTCAAGTGGGGAGTGCCCGCTCGCTGACCATCAGGTTCACTGACTGCTTACTGGGCCTCTGTCTGGAAGGGCTACCCTCCTCCGTTGTGAACAGCACCTGGAGAAGTTGTTGGCAAGCATTCCAGGTGGGCTGATGAGTATGGAAGTCATACCAGTACTAGTGTGTGTGGGGGCTGCTTGTTAGGGGTGGGGGTGAGTTTGGGGGGCCGGTGGGGGAGGGAGTGACTCAATAAGGGCCTGTTAGAAGTTTTCTATTTCTGGACCCTAGAAACCTTATAGGGCGGGGGGTTGAAAGAAAGGGTTTGAAGCCAGCTCTCCCACTCCCAGAGTTCTCCTGCAAAATGGGATAAAGCCGATTAGGGGAGAGTGATGGGGAGGGCAGGGGAGGGGAGGGGTGGGGGAGGGATGGGGAAGGGGAGGGGTGGGGGAGGGTGATGGGGAGGGATGGCCTCCACCTATGTGGTTTTGGGAACTTGGACCGTTTGTTTTTCCGGTCCTTCCATGTTTCCTGAAACCTTGGAAACAAGGGCCCTTTCTTTGCGGGAGGGAGTAAGTCTTTTATATTTGCAGGCTTCTTAGTGGCAATGTCAGCCCACACTTGAAGTAACGGGATCAGATCGGGATATCCTGTTTCCCTTTAACCATAACTATGAACTCTTAGTAACAGGGGATGGGAAAACTAGTCTTGCGTGGGTCAATCAGGGACTCCTTCTGCCCCATCACTTTTAAACAAATTGTAGAGTCTCCAAGCTTTTGGGTTGAAACCACATCCTCTTGGTGAATGCCGAGGGCAGGGGTCCTCAAACTACAACCTGTGGGCCACATGCAGACAGCCGAGGACGTTGATCCTTTCTGCCGGGTGTATGTGCCCCATTTATTTTTTTTTTTGAACTTCAAATCAAGATGTGCAGTGTGCACATGAATTTGTTCGTAATATTTGTTTTTTTAAACTATAGTCTTTCCTTCAAAAGGCCTGAGGGATAGTGAACTGGCCCCCTGGGTAAACAGTTTAAGGACCCCTGCCCTAAGGTATCCTGGACTTAGGGGTTATTAATCTCCCAGCCCTGAAACATCCCTGAACATTCTACCCATTGTAGGAGGCACCATGGGAATTTGGACCCCGGGTAATTTACAAGCCTTTACTCCAATTGAACCCAAGAAAATTCAAAATGACTTAGGCAGTTACTCTATTTTGGTCACGTTTGTCTCGTCCTGCACTAGCCCATTATTTCCATTTAACTCTATAACGCGAAGCATGATGTTTTCATAACATTAAAAAATGTATATATTAATACATATATATATATTTATAACTATGAAAGTCCACAACAAAAAGAAAATTTTTTCCCAAAATTAAAATTGAAGCGTTATAGGGTTAAAAAGAAGGATGGGTCTTATCAGCGGGTCCAAGACCTTAGCATCATAAATGAATCAGTGATCCCACTGCACCTAGTAGTGCCCAAACCTGTGCCCTCCTAGGGGAAAGTGTGAATGCTTTTATCCCTCTTCCTGTACTTCCAATGAACAAACACACATGTCTGGTAATCCTAAGATTATTTTTGTTTCCTGTGACACTCACCTAATTTCAAGGCCACTGCCACCTCACAAGCTTAGCCTTGTCGTAGTCAAACTGTTCACCTTTTAGACCGTTTGTTTTTCTCAGAAGTTATCGGGTGATTAAAGCTTCTGAACCAAGTGTGCCAGGTCCACGACTACCATCTCCTGGACCACCTCAACCTTATCCATCCTGGATAAAGTTGCCCTCAATGGACAACCCCTCCCAGCAGTGTAGGAAGGGTATGGACCCAAAGCCCCACCTCGCCCCTTTTGCCAGCAGGAAGCAGCTAGAGATGTCGTCGCCCAGTACCCCCAAAGATTTGGGTCCATATCTCTTCAGGGGGGCAAATGTTAGGTAGCTATACTAGGGACTGGGGCATCCGTTATGCATGCCCATAGGGCCAAGATAAGAGCCCAGTTAGGAGAGGCACCCTGTGCATGCTCAGAGGTCCAGATTTCTGGCCATGAAGGGGAGGTCACCTGGGTGGTTCCTGTACCTGGATTGACCAATCTAGGCCATGTAAATTCAATTCAGCCACTGGGGTCGGCCAGACTTGCCCACCACGCCTCCCTAACGCTCATAAAACTCTCTTGGGTGCAGACCAGGCTTCTGCATGATTTCTCTCTCACTCAGGAAGGCTCTTTGGAGGCAGCTGTGCTGCACATGAGTGGCTGGTGGATACTGTTCAGATGCATGGCTTTCTGCTTGCAAGGGTTTTTGTCTCAGCTGACTGTAAGGGAGGAGGTAGTACGTCTGGATCACAGAGTATCCATGTCCACAAACGAGGCTGCTCATTCCACAGTCCTGGAAGTGCTTTATGAAAACCCTCTGCTTTGCAATGTCACTCCTTGTAGATTAGAGTGGGAGGGGCTGGGACCAAGGTATGCTGCCTCTTACTCCCAGTTGCAGGTTTCTGGATGCTGATTGTATCTCTTACAGCATCAGTTAGTGGGCTTGTTGTCTGCCTCAGGCTTTGTTCACGGAGATCCTCCAGCTAGTTGGTGGTGTGTGCGCATGAGCAGAGGCTTCCTGCCAATCCCCCATGAGTAGTAGAGCTCCCATGGTGTGGACTCCATGAAAGCCTTGCCCCAGGCAGCATGCTTACAAAGGAGGGTGGGCCCTGCAGGACAGAGGACCATTCCCCCTGTGGAATGGCCTCAGAGATCCACCTCCCTCTCTGGCCAGCTGCTGGGGCTGTGGGTCCTAAGCATCATGGCTGACTCAGTAATAGACACAGGGTGAGGCGACTCCAGTAGCTGTTTTGACTGGTCTAATCCAGCCTGAGATCATCCTTGCATGAGCCCTCTGCCAAGATTATTTTTGTTTCTTTTATGATCTTTTCATTAGTGGCTCCTACAACACTAACCACAATCCATAAATACATCATCTGTTTGAAGCCCATCTGTACATTAATTGCCCTCCTTATTCACAAAATATCCACTCTCCACCCAAGCCCCTGGCCTCAGCTCCTCATTTTTCCCCCCTCAATGCCCGCCACCCATCCCTCATCAATCCTTGGAAATGTACTAATTCTTTTGTCATATTTTCACCCACCTTTCTTTTGAGGTCAATGAAGATCCTTGTAATCGGTTCCCACTTTCCATCCTGCCCTTCCTCCACCCTCCCAGTATCTCCACTCATAACACTGGTAAAGGGCCCATCCACTCTGGATCCCCCGTGTTTGAAATTCCTATCGGTACTAGAATACCTTCTCTAGTTTGGCCAGATTAGTATGGTAGAACTGGGATCATGATAGTGGGGCAAGAGAAAGCATTAAGAACTAGAGGAAAGTTGTGTTTCATCTTTGCTGTCTCATACCCTGTATTCTTTAATCTCCACTCTGAGATCCTTCTGTAAGGGGATGTCCAGTGCACTGCAAATAGGTTTTGGGTCTATACCCGGCAGTCCCCTCTCATTCTCCATGATAAGATTTTTTTGTTCTCATGATGCCTGTTGCCTTATCCCTTTAAAACTTTGTGATCACACAGGCTGGTATGCTTTCTCCATGTGGGCTCTGTTGCTTCAGAGCCAGATGGCTGTTTCTTTACCCTCAGGCCTTTAAGACCCCACACGCTATATCTTTAGGTAGCTGGACACCATCGGCTTTCTTCACCACATTTGCTTATGCAGCCGCTTTGTGGTCAGTGATTGTGTAGGGAAGGTGAGCATCTTAGAATGCCAATTTAATAGAACAGTGTTATTGCAATGAGGGAGTCCTTGAGCGGAGGCCCTATGTCCATCTGCTACCTTAATACTAAATCTATAAACATATGGACATAGATCTATTTCCCCATGCCCCTTTGTAAATATATGTACATATGTACATGCCTTTATTTAGACGTCTATAACTGGCCCTTGCTTCCCAGCTCACTCTTCTATACTCTTTGATTTTCCTCTTGTGCCCACTGACATGCTCAGTCTTCCTTTGGGTTTCAGTAATTCCTCTTGGTTACATTACCTTTGATCACGCCCTACCAGGCCTCCTACATCCCCCTCACTACCGTTTTCCATCACTTGTTGTACCCTTGTCTCTGGGTTTCTTTACACCACTTCCTTTCCCCCCACCGTGCTCACTCCCATGCCCAATGGAAAGGGCCGGTCACATGTTTACTCCTCCAGATTGTTCATCCAGCCTCTCTTAATTAGACAGACCTGTAAAGGTAATAACATGCACAAAACAAGACTGAGCTAAACCAAGCAGCAAAAAGAAAAAAAAACAAACAAAAATGAAAACAAAACCCAACCCAAATCCAATGACACTAAAAGAAAACAACACTAACCAGAAAGAAAAGTACAAGGACTGTGTGGTGAACTTTAGGAGTGTTTTCCAGTCCAGTCTGTGGGGGCACCGAACCCTGACCACAAAGTCCACCTTTGGCATTCCCCGGGGACTTTGATGCTCCGTTTTCTTACTCTTCCGCTGCACTCTCTTAGTGTCATGCATCGAAGTGGCAGGATCAGTTCGGGCGCAGTTCCCACACTGTGTGTCCAGTGTTGCCCCCTCTAAGGCTATGGGTCTTTGAGGGACGTTTCTCATCGTGGGGCTGCCCATGTGGTCTTCTCTGTGGATTGGCTTCTCTGATTGGGAACATCATCCTCAAGGTGTATTGGGCCAGGATGTGCTCCATTCTCCCCTCCTCCCCCTTGTTCGGCCCTGTGTTCTCTGATCAGATATGTCCCTCTCCGCGAGCTGCAGATCCGGTGCCATCCTGTGAAATACAATCTTTTGGGGCTGCAAGGATGTGGGGGTGGGAGGGTGGGTATCAGCTCAGATCTTTTGAGAGTCCAGGAGATATTGACTGCTCGATGGGCACAGTTCTGTGGGGCACCGTGCTCTTGGTCCAGACGCTGGTTGTGAATATGACTTTGTTGTTAACCAGTTGTGTGTCTCTGGGTCAACTCCCGTGTGTTTTTGAGTGAGTTTTCTAATCTGCAAAGTAAATGTACAGGATTATCCAGACTCCCATGTCAGCAAGTTATCGAGAGGGGTTAATCAGAGACTGTTTCATATAGTGTGTACCTGCGCGCCGCATTCTAGACCTGCGATGGCAATTATGAGCTCAGGATAGAGATGGTGTCCAGCAGGTAACATACGTGGCTCCATATTGAAACAGGAAGCCCACTGTGGAGATTTCTTCCTTCCGTTGATGGCCACTGGCCACCTAGTCTTCTCCTGCTATAACTGCTTCACTGGCTCAGCAGCTGAGCCAGAAGCCAGTGATATCATAACCAGGTGGCTAACTGGGCCAAAGGGCTGATAGATATTTGTTATTTTGTTGTCTTGGGAAACCCACCTACCCTCCATGCAAACCTTCTGGTGTGAGTTATCTGTGGAAGGAATCATAGGCTCACAGTAATTCACATCTTTCTTCTTGAAAATGTGCCCATATTCCTTTCTGAACCTGACAAGGTGGCCCCTGTGTCCACCAAGAAATTTACTGCCTGGCCTCCTACTTGGAGAGTTAGCCTGGGCTTTTGGCGGCGAAGTGAAACAGAGCCCTGACCCCTTCATTGAGCTTCTTCAAGCATTATTGTCTCTTGCTTGGGTCTTTCTACGTGCAGATGAGGCCCATCCACTCTAGTGGAGGGTCGTGCACCTCTCCTGGGGTTTTCAAGGCACTGATTTTTCCAGTGTCCTTCTTTCCTGCAGTAGGCACATTGGTCCTTCCCCATGGCTTGGCGGTGCCCACAGGTTAGTCTCTCCGTGAGTGGGCCATGCTCTCCTTTTCCTGAGTCTCTGGGGTATCTCATGTCAATTACGATTATTTTAGCTAGCTTCTTTGTCTCTCTCGTGCTAGGGTCATCTCTGTTGTTATACACTCAATGAGCCACTTGTACCAAATCGCTAAGATTTTTCCCTTCAAACCCTTCCCACTTCTTTGTCATGTCTGAGGCAGACTGACTGAGTAATAAAGGCAATACTTATTGCCCTCCTGTTTTCAGTGCCTCCGGGCCGTTAGGGGTATAAAGCCCGTAGGCTTCCCTCAGCCACTCTAGAAAGGCAGGCGGATATTCTCTTATAGGAACCTGAAAATTCTCACTGACCTTAGATAAATTCATAGGTTTCCTAGCTCTTCTGCAGAGGGTCATGTAAGAGCAATGGTTGATACCTGGTAAAGTCCTCTGGGCCTTGCTAGGAATTGAGATCCCACATTGTTGGTGTAGTGGCCAAAAGAGTTTCTCTCAAGTGGGGAGTGCCCGCTCGCTGACCATCAGGTTCACTGACTGCTTACTGGGCCTCTGTCTGGAAGGGCTACCCTCCTCCGTTGTGAACAGCACCTGGAGAAGTTGTTGGCAAGCATTCCAGGTGGGCTGATGAGTATGGAAGTCATACCAGTACTAGTGTGTGTGGGGGGCTGCTTGTTAGGGGTGGGGGTGAGTTTGGGGGGCCGGTGGGGGAGGGAGTGACTCAATAAGGGCCTGTTAGAAGTTTTCTATTTCTGGACCCTAGAAACCTTATAGGGCGGGGGTTGAAAGAAAGGGTTTGAAGCCAGCTCTCCCACTCCCAGAGTTCTCCTGCAAAATGGGATAAAGCCGATTAGGGGAGAGTGATGGGGAGGGCAGGGGAGGGGAGGGGTGGGGGAGGGATGGGGGAGGGGAGGGGTGGGGGAGGGTGATGGGGAGGGATGGCCTCCACCTATGTGGTTTTGGGAACTTGGACCGTTTGTTTTTCCGGTCCTTCCATGTTTCCTGAAACCTTGGAAACAAGGGCCCTTTCTTTCCGGGAGGGAGTAAGTCTTTTATATTTGCAGGCTTCTTAGTGGCAATGTCAGCCCACACTTGAAGTAACGGGATCAGATCGGGATATCCTGTTTCCCTTTAACCATAACTATGAACTCTTAGTAACAGGGGATGGGAAAACTAGTCTTGCGTGGGTCAATCAGGGACTCCTTCTGCCCCATCACTTTTAAACAAATTGTAGAGTCTCCAAGCTTTTGGGTTGAAACCACATCCTCTTGGTGAATGCCGAGGGCAGGGGTCCTCAAACTACAACCTGTGGGCCACATGCAGACAGCCGAGGACGTTGATCCTTTCTGCCGGGTGTATGTGCCCCATTTATTTTTTTTTTGAACTTCAAATCAAGATGTGCAGTGTGCACATGAATTTGTTCATAATATTTGTTTTTTTAAACTATAGTCTTTCCTTCAAAAGGCCTGAGGGATAGTGAACTAGCCCCCTGGGTAAACAGTTTAAGGACCCCTGCCCTAAGGTATCCTGGACTTAGGGGTTATTAATCTCCCAGCCCTGAAACATCCCTGAACATTCTACCCATTGTAGGAGGCACCATGGGAATTTGGACCCCGGGTAATTTACAAGCCTTTACTCCAATTGAACCCAAGAAAATTCAAAATGACTTAGGCAGTTACTCTATTTTGGTCACGTTTGTCTCGTCCTGCACTAGCCCATAATTTCCATTTAACTCTATAACGCGAAGCATGATGTTTTCATAACATTAAAAAATGTATATATTAATACATATATATATATTTATAACTATGAAAGTCCACAACAAAAAGAAAATTTTTTCCCAAAATTAAAATTGAAGCGTTATAGGGTTAAAAAGAAGGATGGGTCTTATCAGCGGGTCCAAGACCTTAGCATCATAAATGAATCAGTGATCCGACTGCACCTAGTAGTGCCCAAACCTGTGCCCTCCTAGGGGAAAGTGTGAATGCTTTTATCCCTCTTCCTGTACTTCCAATGAACAAACACACATGTCTGGTAATCCTAAGATTATTTTTGTTTCCTGTGACACTCACCTAATTTCAAGGCCACTGCCACCTCACAAGCTTAGCCTTGTCGTAGTCAAACTGTTCACCTTTTAGACCGTTTGTTTTTCTCAGAAGTTATCGGGTGATTAAAGCTTCTGAACCAAGTGTGCCAGGTCCACGACTACCATCTCCTGGACCACCTCAACCTTATCCATCCTGGATAAAGTTGCCCTCAATGGACAACCCCTCCCAGCAGTGTAGGAAGGGTATGGACCCAAAGCCCCACCTCGCCCCTTTTGCCAGCAGGAAGCAGCTAGAGATGTCGTCGCCCAGTACCCCCAAAGATTTGGGTCCATATCTCTTCAGGGGGGCAAATGTTAGGTAGCTATACTAGGGACTGGGGCATCCGTTATGCATGCCCATAGGGCCAAGATAAGAGCCCAGTTAGGAGAGGCACCCTGTGCATGCTCAGAGGTCCAGATTTCTGGCCATGAAGGGGAGGTCACCTGGGTGGTTCCTGTACCTGGATTGACCAATCTAGGCCATGTAAATTCAATTCAGCCACTGGGGTCGGCCAGACTTGCCCACCACGCCTCCCTAACGCTCATAAAACTCTCTTGAGTGCAGACCAGGCTTCTGCATGATTTCTCTCTCACTCAGGAAGGCTCTTTGGAGGCAGCTGTGCTGCACATGAGTGGCTGGTGGATACTGTTCAGATGCATGGCTTTCTGCTTGCAAGGGTTTTTGTCTCAGCTGACTGTAAGGGAGGAGGTAGTACATCAGGATCACAGAGTATCCATGTCCACAAACGAGGCTGCTCATTCCACAGTCCTGGAAGTGCTTTATGAAAACCCTCTGCTTTGCAATGTCACTCCTTGTAGATTAGAGTGGGAGGGGCTGGGACCAAGGTATGCTGCCTCTTACTCCCAGTTGCAGGTTTCTGGATGCTGATTGTATCTCTTACAGCATCAGTTAGTGGGCTTGTTGTCTGCCTCAGGCTTTGTTCACGGAGATCCTCCAGCTAGTTGGTGGTGTGTGCGCATGAGCAGAGGCTTCCTGCCAATCCCCCATGAGTAGTAGAGCTCCCATGGTGTGGACTCCATGAAAGCCTTGCCCCAGGCAGCATGCTTACAAAGGAGGGTGGGCCCTGCAGGACAGAGGACCATTCCCCCTGTGGAATGGCCTCAGAGATCCACCTCCCTCTCTGGCCAGCTGCTGGGGCTGTGGGTCCTAAGCATCATGGCTGACTCAGTAATAGACACAGGGTGAGGCGACTCCAGTAGCTGTTTTGACTGGTCTAATCCAGCCTGAGATCATCCTTGCATGAGCCCTCTGCCAAGATTATTTTTGTTTCTTTTATGATCTTTTCATTAGTGGCTCCTACAACACTAACCACAATCCATAAATACATCATCTGTTTGAAGCCCATCTGTACATTAATTGCCCTCCTTATTCACAAAATATCCACTCTCCACCCAAGCCCCTGGCGTCAGCTCCTCATTTTTCCCCCCTCAATGCCCGCCACCCATCCCTCATCAATCCTTGGAAATGTACTAATTCTTTTGTCATATTTTCACCCACCTTTCTTTTGAGGTCAATGAAGATCCTTGTAATCGGTTCTCACTTTCCATCCTGCCCTTCCTCCACCCTCCCAGTATCTCCACTCATAACACTGGTAAAGGGCCCATCCACTCTGGATCCCCCGTGTTTGAAATTCCTATCGGTACTAGAATACCTTCTCTAGTTTGGCCAGATTAGTATGGTAGAACTGGGATCATGATAGTGGGGCAAGAGAAAGCATTAAGAACTAGAGGAAAGTTGTGTTTCATCTTTGCTGTCTCATACCCTGTATTCTTTAATCTCCACTCTGAGATCCTTCTGTAAGGGGATGTCCAGTGCACTGCAAATAGGTTTTGGGTCTATACCCGGCAGTCCCCTCTCATTCTCCATGATAAGATTTTTTTGTTCTCATGATGCCTGTTGCCTTATCCCTTTAAAACTTTGTGATCACACAGGCTGGTATGCTTTCTCCATGTGGGCTCTGTTGCTTCAGAGCCAGATGGCTGTTTCTTTACCCTCAGGCCTTTAAGACCGCACACGCTATATCTTTAGGTAGCTGGACACCATCGGCTTTCTTCACCACATTTGCTTATGCAGCCGCTTTGTGGTCAGTGATTGTGTAGGGAAGGTGAGCATCTTAGAATGCCAATTTAATAGAACAGTGTTATTGCAATGAGGGAGTCCTTGAGCGGAGGCCCTATGTCCATCTGCTACCTTAATACTAAATCTATAAACATATGGACATAGATCTATTTCCCCATGCCCCTTTGTAAATATATGTACATATGTACATGCCTTTATTTAGACGTCTATAACTGGCCCTTGCTTCCCAGCTCACTCTTCTATACTCTTTGATTTTCCTCTTGTGCCCACTGACATGCTCAGTCTTCCTTTGGGTTTCAGTAATTCCTCTTGTTTACATTACCTTTGATCACGCCCTACCAGGCCTCCTACATCCCCCTCACTACCGTTTTCCATCACTTGTTGTACCCTTGTCTCTGGGTTTCTTTACACCACTTCCTTTCCCCCCACCGTGCTCACTCCCATGCCCAATGGAAAGGGCCGGTCACATGTTTACTCCTCCAGATTGTTCATCCAGCCTCTCTTAATTAGACAGACCTGTAAAGGTAATAACATGCACAAAACAAGACTGAGCTAAACCAAGCAGCAAAAAGAAAAAAAAACAAACAAAAATGAAAACAAAACCCAACCCAAATCCAATGACACTAAAAGAAAACAACACTAACCAAAAAGTAAATACAAGGACTGTGTGGTGAACTTTAGGAGTGTTTTCCAGTCCAGTCTGTGGGGGCACCGAACCCTGACCACAAAGTCCACCTTTGGCATTCCCCGGGGACTTTGATGCTCCGTTTTCTTACTCTTCCGCTGCACTCTCTTAGTGTCATGCATCGAAGTGGCAGGATCAGTTCGGGCGCAGTTCCCACACTGTGTGTCCAGTGTTGTCCCCTCTAAGGCTATGGGTCTTTGAGGGACGTTTCTCATCGTGGGGCTGCCCATGTGGTCTTCTCTGTGGATTGGCTTCTCTGATTGGGAACATCATCCTCAAGGTGTATTGGGCCAGGGTGTGCTCCATTCTCCCCTCCTCCCCCTTGTTCTGCTCTGTGTTCTCTGATCAGATATGTCCCTCTCCGCGAGCTGCAGATCCGGTGCCATCCTGTGAAATACAATCTTTTGGGGCTGCAAGGATGTGGGGGACGGGGGGGTGGGTATCAGCTCAGATCTTTTGAGAGTCCAGGAGATATTGACTGCTCGATGGGCACAGTTCTGTGGGGCACCGTGCTCTTGGTCCAGACGCTGGTTGTGAATATGACTTTGTTGTTAACCAGTTGTGTGTCTCTGGGTCAACTCCCGTGTGTTTTTGAGTGAGTTTTCTAATCTGCAAAGTAAATGTACAGGATTATCCAGACTCCCATGTCAGCAAGTTATCGAGAGGGGTTAATCAGAGACTGTTTCATATAGTGTGTACCTGCGCGCCGCATTCTAGACCTGCGATGGCAATTATGAGCTCAGGATAGAGATGGTGTCCAGCAGGTAACATACGTGGCTCCATATTGAAATAGGAAGCCCACTGTGGAGATTTCTTCCTTCCGTTGATGGCCACTGGCCACCTAGTCTTCTCCTGCTATAACTGCTTCACTGGCTCAGCAGCTGAGCCAGAAGCCAGTGATATCATAACCAGGTGGCTAACTGGGCCAAAGGGCTGATAGATATTTGTTATTTTGTTGTCTTGGGAAACCCACCTACCCTCCATGCAAACATTCTGGTGTGAGTTATCTGTGGAAGGAATCATAGGCTCACAGTAATTCACATCTTTCTTCTTGAAAATGTGCCCATATTCCTTTCTGAACCTGACAAGGTGGCCCCTGTGTCCACCAAGAAATTTACTGCCTGGCCTCCTACTTGGAGAGTTAGCCTGGGCTTTTGGCGGCGAAGTGAAACAGAGCCCTGACCCCTTCATTGAGCTTCTTCAAGCATTATTGTCTCTTGCTTGGGTCTTTCTACGTGCAGATGAGGCCCATCCACTCTAGTGGAGGGTCGTGCACCTCTCCTGGGGTTTTCAAGGCACTGATTTTTCCAGTGTCCTTCTTTCCTGCAGTAGGCACATTGGTCCTTCCCCATGGCTTGGCGGTGCCCACAGGTTAGTCTCTCCGTGAGTGGGCGATGCTCTCCTTTTCCTGAGTCTCTGGGGTATCTCATGTCAATTACGATTATTTTAGCTAGCTTCTTTGTCTCTCTCGTGCTAGGGTCATCTCTGTTGTTATACACTCAATGAGCCACTTGTACCAAATCGCTTAGATTTTTCCCTTCAAACCCTTCCCACTTCTTTGTCATGTCTGAGGCAGACTGACTGAGTAATAAAGGCAATACTTATTGCCCTCCTGTTTTCAGTGCCTCCGGGCCGTTAGGGGTATAAAGCCCGTAGGCTTCCCTCAGCCACTCTAGAAAGGCAGGCGGATATTCTCTTATAGGAACCTGAAAATTCTCACTGACCTTAGATAAATTCATAGGTTTCCTAGCTCTTCTGCAGAGGGTCATGTAAGAGCAATGGTTGATACCTGGTAAAGTCCTCTGGGCCTTGCTAGGAATTGAGATCCCACATTGTTGGTGTAGTGGCCAAAAGAGTTTCTCTCAAGTGGGGAGTGCCCGCTCGCTGACCATCAGGTTCACTGACTGCTTACTGGGCCTCTGTCTGGAAGGGCTACCCTCCTCCGTTGTGAACAGCACCTGGAGAAGTTGTTGGCAAGCATTCCAGGTGGGCTGATGAGTATGGAAGTCATACCAGTACTAGTGTGTGTGGGGGGCTGCTTGTTAGGGGTGGGGGTGAGTTTGGGGGGCCGGTGGGGGAGGGAGTGACTCAATAAGGGCCTGTTAGAAGTTTTCTATTTCTGGACCCTAGAAACCTTATAGGGCGGGGGTTGAAAGAAAGGGTTTGAAGCCAGCTCTCCCACTCCCAGAGTTCTCCTGCAAAATGGGATAAAGCCGATTAGGGGAGAGTGATGGGGAGGGCAGGGGAGGGGAGGGGTGGGGGAGGGATGTGGGAGGGGAGGGGTGGGGGAGGGTGATGGGGAGGGATGGCCTCCACCTATGTGGTTTTGGGAACTTGGACCGTTTGTTTTTCCGGTCCTTCCATGTTTCCTGAAACCTTGGAAACAAGGGCCCTTTCTTTGCGGGAGGGAGTAAGTCTTTTATATTTGCAGGCTTCTTAGTGGCAATGTCAGCCCACACTTGAAGTAACGGGATCAGATCGGGATATCCTGTTTCCCTTTAACCATAACTATGAACTCTTAGTAACAGGGGATGGGAAAACTAGTCTTGCGTGGGTCAATCAGGGACTCCTTCTGCCCCATCACTTTTAAACAAATTGTAGAGTCTCCAAGCTTTTGGGTTGAAACCACATCCTCTTGGTGAATGCCGAGAGCAGGGGTCCTCAAACTACAACCTTTGGGCCACATGCAGACAGCTGAGGACGTTGATCCTTTCTGCCGGGTGTATGTGCCCCATTTATTTTTTTTTTGAACTTCAAATCAAGATGTGCAGTGTGCACATGAATTTGTTCGTAATATTTGTTTTTTTAAACTATAGTCTTTCCTTCAAAAGGCCTGAGGGATAGTGAACTGGCCCCCTGGGTAAACAGTTTAAGGACCCCTGCCCTAAGGTATCCTGGACTTAGGGGTTATTAATCTCCCAGCCCTGAAACATCCCTGAACATTCTACCCATTGTAGGAGGCACCATGGGAATTTGGACCCCGGGTAATTTACAAGCCTTTACTCCAATTGAACCCAAGAAAATTCAAAATGACTTAGGCAGTTACTCTATTTTGGTCACTTTTGACTCGTCCTGCACTAGCCCATTATTTCCATTTAACTCTATAACGCGAAGCATGATGTTTTCATAACATTAAAAAATGTATATATTAATACATATATATATATTTATAACTATGAAAGTCCACAACAAAAAGAAAATTTTTTCCCAAAATTAAAATTGAAGCGTTATAGGGTTAAAAAGAAGGATGGGTCTTATCAGCGGGTCCAAGACCTTAGCATCATAAATGAATCAGTGATCTGACTGCACCTAGTAGTGCCCAAACCTGTGCCCTCCTAGGGGAAAGTGTGAATGCTTTTATCCCTCTTCCTGTACTTCCAATGAACAAACACACATGTCTGGTAATCCTAAGATTATTTTTGTTTCCTGTGACACTCACCTAATTTCAAGGCCACTGCCACCTCACAAGCTTAGCCTTGTCGTAGTCAAACTGTTCACCTTTTAGACCGTTTGTTTTTCTCAGAAGTTATCGGGTGATTAAAGCTTCTGAACCAAGTGTGCCAGGTCCACGACTACCATCTCCTGGACCACCTCAACCTTATCCATCCTGGATAAAGTTGCCCTCAATGGACAACCCCTCCCAGCAGTGTAGGAAGGGTATGGACCCAAAGCCCCACCTCGCCCCTTTTGCCAGCAGGAAGCAGCTAGAGATGTCGTCGCCCAGTACCCCCAAAGATTTGGGTCCATATATCTTCAGGGGGGCAAATGTTAGGTAGCTATACTAGGGACTGGGGCATCCGTTATGCATGCCCATAGGGCCAAGATAAGAGCCCAGTTAGGAGAGGCACCCTGTGCATGCTCAGAGGTCCAGATTTCTGGCCATGAAGGGGAGGTCACCTGGGTGGTTCCTGTACCTGGATTGACCAATCTAGGCCATGTAAATTCAATTCAGCCACTGGGGTCGGCCAGACTTGCCCACCACGCCTCCCTAACGCTCATAAAACTCTCTTGAGTGCAGACCAGGCTTCTGCATGATTTCTCTCTCACTCAGGAAGGCTCTTTGGAGGCAGCTGTGCTGCACATGAGTGGCTGGTGGATACTGTTCAGATGCATGGCTTTCTGCTTGCAAGGGTTTTTGTCTCAGCTGACTGTAAGGGAGGAGGTAGTACGTCTGGATCACAGAGTATCCATGTCCACAAACGAGGCTGCTCATTCCACAGTCCTGGAAGTGCTTTATGAAAACCCTCTGCTTTGCAATGTCACTCCTTGTAGATTAGAGTGGGAGGGGCTGGGACCAAGGTATGCTGCCTCTTACTCCCAGTTGCAGGTTTCTGGATGCTGATTGTATCTCTTACAGCATCAGTTAGTGGGCTTGTTGTCTGCCTCAGGCTTTGTTCACGGAGATCCTCCAGCTAGTTGGTGGTGTGTGCGCATGAGCAGAGGCTTCCTGCCAATCCCCCATGAGTAGTAGAGCTCCCATGGTGTGGACTCCATGAAAGCCTTGCCCCAGGCAGCATGCTTACAAAGGAGGGTGGGCCCTGCAGGACAGAGGACCATTCCCCCTGTGGAATGGCCTCAGAGATCCACCTCCCTCTCTGGCCAGCTGCTGGGGCTGTGGGTCCTAAGCATCATGGCTGACTCAGTAATAGACACAGGGTGAGGCGACTCCAGTAGCTGTTTTGACTGGTCTAATCCAGCCTGAGATCATCCTTGCATGAGCCCTCTGCCAAGATTATTTTTGTTTCTTTTATGATCTTTTCATTAGTGGCTCCTACAACACTAACCACAATCCATAAATACATCATCTGTTTGAAGCCCATCTGTACATTAATTGCCCTCCTTATTCACAAAATATCCACTCTCCACCCAAGCCCCTGGCCTCAGCTCCTCATTTTTCCCCCCTCAATGCCCGCCACCCATCCCTCATCAATCCTTGGAAATGTACTAATTCTTTTGTCATATTTTCACCCACCTTTCTTTTGAGGTCAATGAAGATCCTTGTAATCGGTTCTCACTTTCCATCCTGCCCTTCCTCCACCCTCCCAGTATCTCCACTCATAACACTGGTAAAGGGCCCATCCACTCTGGATCCCCCGTGTTTGAAATTCCTATCGGTACTAGAATACCTTCTCTAGTTTGGCCAGATTAGTATGGTAGAACTGGGATCATGATAGTGGGGCAAGAGAAAGCATTAAGAACTAGAGGAAAGTTGTGTTTCATCTTTGCTGTCTCATACCCTGTATTCTTTAATCTCCACTCTGAGATCCTTCTGTAAGGGGATGTCCAGTGCACTGCAAATAGGTTTTGGGTCTATACCCGGCAGTCCCCTCTCATTCTCCATGATAAGATTTTTTTGTTCTCATGATGCCTGTTGCCTTATCCCTTTAAAACTTTGTGATCACACAGGCTGGTATGCTTTCTCCATGTGGGCTCTGTTGCTTCAGAGCCAGATGGCTGTTTCTTTACCCTCAGGCCTTTAAGACCCCACACGCTATATCTTTAGGTAGCTGGACACCATCGGCTTTCTTCACCACATTTGCTTATGCAGCCGCTTTGTGGTCAGTGATTGTGTAGGGAAGGTGAGCATCTTAGAATGCCAATTTAATAGAACAGTGTTATTGCAATGAGGGAGTCCTTGAGCGGAGGCCCTATGTCCATCTGCTACCTTAATACTAAATCTATAAACATATGGACATAGATCTATTTCCCCATGCCCCTTTGTAAATATATGTACATGCCTTTATTTAGACGTCTATAACTGGCCCTTGCTTCCCAGCTCACTCTTCTATACTCTTTGATTTTCCTCTTGTGCCCACTGACATGCTCAGTCTTCCTTTGGGTTTCAGTAATTCCTCTTGGTTACATTACCTTTGATCACGCCCTACCAGGCCTCCTACATCCCCCTCACTACCGTTTTCCATCACTTGTTGTACCCTTGTCTCTGGGTTTCTTTACACCACTTCCTTTCCCCCCACCGTGCTCACTCCCATGCCCAATGGAAAGGGCCGGTCACATGTTTACTCCTCCAGATTGTTCATCCAGCCTCTCTTAATTAGACAGACCTGTAAAGGTAATAACATGCACAAAACAAGACTGAGCTAAACCAAGCAGCAAAAAGAAAAAAAAACAAACAAAAATGAAAACAAAACCCAACCCAAATCCAATGACACTAAAAGAAAACAACACTAACCAGAAAGAAAAGTACAAGGACTGTGTGGTGAACTTTAGGAGTGTTTTCCAGTCCAGTCTGTGGGGGCACCGAACCCTGACCACAAAGTCCACCTTTGGCATTCCCCGGGGACTTTGATGCTCCGTTTTCTTACTCTTCCGCTGCACTCTCTTAGTGTCATGCATCGAAGTGGCAGGATCAGTTCGGGCGCAGTTCCCACACTGTGTGTCCAGTGTTGTCCCCTCTAAGGCTATGGGTCTTTGAGGGACGTTTCTCATCGTGGGGCTGCCCATGTGGTCTTCTCTGTGGATTGGCTTCTCTGATTGGGAACATCATCCTCAAGGTGTATTGGGCCAGGGTGTGCTCCATTCTCCCCTCCTCCCCCTTGTTCTGCCCTGTGTTCTCTGATCAGATATGTCCCTCCCCGCGAGCTGCAGATCCGGTGCCATCCTGTGAAATACAATCTTTTGGGGCTGCAAGGATGTGGGGGTGGGGGGGTGGGTATCAGCTCAGATCTTTTGAGAGTCCAGGAGATATTGACTGCTCGATGGGCACAGTTCTGTGGGGCACCGTGCTCTTGGTCCAGACGCTGGTTGTGAATATGACTTTGTTGTTAACCAGTTGTGTGTCTCTGGGTCAACTCCCGTGTGTTTTTGAGTGAGTTTTCTAATCTGCAAAGTAAATGTACAGGATTATCCAGACTCCCATGTCAGCAAGTTATCGAGAGGGGTTAATCAGAGACTGTTTCATATAGTGTGTACCTGCGCGCCGCATTCTAGACCTGCGATGGCAATTATGAGCTCAGGATAGAGATGGTGTCCAGCAGGTAACATACGTGGCTCCATATTGAAACAGAAAGCCCACTGTGGAGATTTGGTCCTTCCGTTGATGGCCACCGGCCACCTAGTCTTCTCCTGCTATAACTGCTTCACTGGCTCAGCAGCTGAGCCAGAAGCCAGTGATATCATAACCAGGTGGCTAACTGGGCCAAAGGGCTGATAGATATTTGTTATTTTGTTGTCTTGGGAAACCCACCTACCCTCCATGCAAACCTTCTGGTGTGAGTTATCTGTGGAAGGAATCATAGGCTCACAGTAATTCACATCTTTCTTCTTGAAAATGTGCCCATATTCCTTTCTGAACCTGACAAGGTGGCCCCGGTGTCCACCAAGAAATTTACTGCCTGGCCTCCTACTTGGAGAGTTAGCCTGGGCTTTTGGCGGCGAAGTGAAACAGAGCCCTGACCCCTTCATTGAGCTTCTTCAAGCATTATTGTCTCTTGCTTGGGTCTTTCTACGTGCAGATGAGGCCCATCCACTCTAGTGGAGGGTCGTGCACCTCTCCTGGGGTTTTCAAGGCACTGATTTTTCCAGTGTCCTTCTTTCCTGCAGTAGGCACATTGGTCCTTCCCCATGGCTTGGCGGTGCCCACAGGTTAGTCTCTCCGTGAGTGGGCCATGCTCTCCTTTTCCTGAGTCTCTGGGGTATCTCATGTCAATTACGATTATTTTAGCTAGCTTCTTTGTCTCTGTCGTGCTAGGGTCATCTCTGTTGTTATACACTCAATGAGCCACTTGTACCAAATCGCTAAGATTTTTCCCTTCAAACCCTTCCCACTTCTTTGTCATGTCTGAGGCAGACTGACTGAGTAATAAAGGCAATACTTATTGCCCTCCTTTTTTCAGTGCCTCCGGGCCGTTAGGGGTATAAAGCCCGTAGGCTTCCCTCAGCCACTCTAGAAAGGCAGGCGGATATTCTCTTATAGGAACCTGAAAATTCTCACTGACCTTAGATAAATTCATAGGTTTCCTAGCTCTTCTGCAGAGGGTCATGTAAGAGCAATGGTTGATACCTGGTAAAGTCCTCTGGGCCTTGCTAGGAATTGAGATCCCACATCGTTGGTGTAGTGGCCAAAAGAGTTTCTCTCAAGTGGGGAGTGCCCGCTCGGTGACCATCAGGTTCACTGACTGCTTACTGGGCCTCTGTCTGGAAGGGCTACCCTCCTCCGTTGTGAACAGCACCTGGAGAAGTTGTTGGCAAGCATTCCAGGTGGGCTGATGAGTATGGAAGTCATACCAGTACTAGTGTGTGTGGGGGGCTGCTTGTTAGGGGTGGGGGTGAGTTTGGGGGGCCGGTGGGGGAGGGAGTGACTCAATAAGGGCCTGTTAGAAGTTTTCTATTTCTGGACCCTAGAAACCTTATAGGGCGGGGGTTGAAAGAAAGGGTTTGAAGCCAGCTCTCCCACTCCCAGAGTTCTCCTGCAAAATGGGATAAAGCCGATTAGGGGAGAGTGATGGGGAGGGGAGGGGAGGGGTGGGGGAGGGTTGGGGGAGGGGAGGGGTGAGGGAGGGGAGGGGTGGGGGAGGATGATGGGGAGGGATGGCCTCCACCTATGTGGTTTTGGGAACTTGGACCGTTTGTTTTTCCGGTCCTTCCATGTTTCCTGAAACCTTGGAAACAAGGGCCCTTTCTTTGCGGGAGGGAGTAAGTCTTTTATATTTGCAGGCTTCTTAGTGGCAATGTCAGCCCACACTTGAAGTAACGGGATCAGATCGGGATATCCTGTTTCCCTTTAACCATAACTATGAACTCTTAGTAACAGGGGATGGGAAAACTAGTCTTGCGTGGGTCAATCAGGGACTCCTTCTGCCCCATCACTTTTAAACAAATTGTAGAGTCTCCAAGCTTTTGGGTTGAAACCACATCCTCTTGGTGAATGCCGAGGGCAGGGGTCCTCAAACTACAACCTGTGGGCCACATGCAGACAGCCGAGGACGTTGATCCTTTCTGCCGGGTGTATGTGCCCCATTTATTTTTTTTTTTGAACTTCAAATCAAGATGTGCAGTGTGCACATGAATTTGTTCGTAATATTTGTTTTTTTAAACTATAGTCTTTCCTTCAAAAGGCCTGAGGGATAGTGAACTGGCCCCCTGGGTAAATAGTTTAACGACCCCTGCCCTAAGGTATCCTGGACTTAGGGGTTATTAATCTCCCAGCCCTGAAACATGCCTGAACATTCTACCCGTTGTAGGAGGCACCATGGGAATTTGGACCCCGGGTAATTTACAAGCCTTTACTCCAATTGAACCCAAGAAAATTCAAAATGGCTTAGGCAGTTACTCTATTTTGGTCACTTTTGACTCGTCCTGCACTAGCCCATTATTTCCATTTAACTCTATAACGCGAAGCATGATGTTTTCATAACATTAAAAAATGTATATATTAATACATATATATATATTTATAACTATGAAAGTCCACAACAAAAAGAAAATTTTTTCCCAAAATTAAAATTGAAGCGTTATAGGGTTAAAAAGAAGGATGGGTCTTATCAGCGGGTCCAAGACCTTAGCATCATAAATGAATCAGTGATCCGACTGCACCTAGTAGTGCCCAAACCTGTGCCCTCCTAGAGGAAAGTGTGAATGCTTTTATCCCTCTTCCTGTACTTCCAATGAACAAACACACATGTCTGGTAATCCTAAGATTATTTTTGTTTCCTGTGACACTCACCTAATTTCAAGGCCACTGCCACCTCACAAGCTTAGCCTTGTCGTAGTCAAACTGTTCACCTTTTAGACCGTTTGTTTTTCTCAGAAGTTATCGGGTGATTAAAGCTTCTGAACCAAGTGTGCCAGGTCCACGACTACCATCTCCTGGACCACCTCAACCTTATCCATCCTGGATAAAGTTGCCCTCAATGGACAACCCCTCCCAGCAGTGTAGGAAGGGTATGGACCCAAAGCCCCACCTCGCCCCTTTTGCCAGCAGGAAGCAGCTAGAGATGTCGTCGCCCAGTACCCCCAAAGATTTGGGTCCATATCTCTTCAGGGGGGCAAATGTTAGGTAGCTATACTAGGGACTGGGGCATCCGTTATGCATGCCCATAGGGCCAAGATAAGAGCCCAGTTAGGAGAGGCACCCTGTGCATGCTCAGAGGTCCAGATTTCTGGCCATGAAGGGGAGGTCACCTGGGTGGTTCCTGTACCTGGATTGACCAATCTAGGCCATGTAAATTCAATTCAGCCACTGGGGTCGGCCAGACTTGCCCACCACGCCTCCCTAACGCTCATAAAACTCTCTTGAGTGCAGACCAGGCTTCTGCATGATTTCTCTCTCACTCAGGAAGGCTCTTTGGAGGCAGCTGTGCTGCACATGAGTGGCTGGTGGATACTGTTCAGATGCATGGCTTTCTGCTTGCAAGGGTTTTTGTCTCAGCTGACTGTAAGGGAGGAGGTAGTACGTCTGGATCACAGAGTATCCATGTCCACAAACGAGGCTGCTCATTCCACAGTCCTGGAAGTGCTTTATGAAAACCCTCTGCTTTGCAATGTCACTCCTTGTAGATTAGAGTGGGAGGGGCTGGGACCAAGGTATGCTGCCTCTTACTCCCAGTTGCAGGTTTCTGGATGCTGATTGTATCTCTTACAGCATCAGTTAGTGGGCTTGTTGTCTGCCTCAGGCTTTGTTCACGGAGATCCTCCAGCTAGTTGGTGGTGTGTGCGCATGAGCAGAGGCTTCCTGCCAATCCCCCATGAGTAGTAGAGCTCCCATGGTGTGGACTCCATGAAAGCCTTGCCCCAGGCAGCATGCTTACAAAGGAGGGTGGGCCCTGCAGGACAGAGGACCATTCCCCCTGTGGAATGGCCTCAGAGATCCACCTCCCTCTCTGGCCAGCTGCTGGGGCTGTGGGTCCTAAGCATCATGGCTGACTCAGTAATAGACACAGGGTGAGGCGACTCCAGTAGCTGTTTTGACTGGTCTAATCCAGCCTGAGATCATCCTTGCATGAGCCCTCTGCCAAGATTATTTTTGTTTCTTTTATGATCTTTTCATTAGTGGCTCCTACAACACTAACCACAATCCATAAATACATCATCTGTTTGAAGCCCATCTGTACATTAATTGCCCTCCTTATTCACAAAATATCCACTCTCCACCCAAGCCCCTGGCCTCAGCTCCTCATTTTTCCCCCCTCAATGCCCGCCACCCATCCCTCATCAATCCTTGGAAATGTACTAATTCTTTTGTCATATTTTCACCCACCTTTCTTTTGAGGTCAATGAAGATCCTTGTAATCGGTTCCCACTTTCCATCCTGCCCTTCCTCCACCCTCCCAGTATCTCCACTCATAACACTGGTAAAGGGCCCATCCACTCTGGATTCCCCGTGTTTGAAATTCCTATCGGTACTAGAATACCTTCTCTAGTTTGGCCAGATTAGTATGGTAGAACTGGGATCATGATAGTGGGGCAAGAGAAAGCATTAAGAACTAGAGGAAAGTTGTGTTTCATCTTTGCTGTCTCATACCCTGTATTCTTTAATCTCCACTCTGAGATCCTTCTGTAAGGGGATGTCCAGTGCACTGCAAATAGGTTTTGGGTCTATACCCGGCAGTCCCCTCTCATTCTCCATGATAAGATTTTTTTGTTCTCATGATGCCTGTTGCCTTATCCCTTTAAAACTTTGTGATCACACAGGCTGGTATGCTTTCTCCATGTGGGCTCTGTTGCTTCAGAGCCAGATGGCTGTTTCTTTACCCTCAGGCCTTTAAGACCGCACACGCTATATCTTTAGGTAGCTGGACACCATCGGCTTTCTTCACCACATTTGCTTATGCAGCCGCTTTGTGGTCAGTGATTGTGTAGGGAAGGTGAGCATCTTAGAATGCCAATTTAATAGAACAGTGTTATTGCAATGAGGGAGTCCTTGAGCGGAGGCCCTATGTCCATCTGCTACCTTAATACTAAATCTATAAACATATGGACATAGATCTATTTCCCCATGCCCCTTTGTAAATATATGTACATATGTACATGCCTTTATTTAGACGTCTATAACTGGCCCTTGCTTCCCAGCTCACTCTTCTATACTCTTTGATTTTCCTCTTGTGCCCACTGACATGCTCAGTCTTCCTTTGGGTTTCAGTAATTCCTCTTGGTTACATTACCTTTGATCACGCCCTACCAGGCCTCCTACATCCCCCTCACTACCGTTTTCCATCACTTGTTGTACCCTTGTCTCTGGGTTTCTTTACACCACTTCCTTTCCCCCCACCGTGCTCACTCCCATGCCCAATGGAAAGGGCCGGTCACATGTTTACTCCTCCAGATTGTTCATCCAGCCTCTCTTAATTAGACAGACCTGTAAAGGTAATAACATGCACAAAACAAGACTGAGCTAAACCAAGCAGCAAAAAGAAAAAAAAACAAACAAAAATGAAAACAAAACCCAACCCAAATCCAATGACACTAAAAGAAAACAACACTAACCAGAAAGAAAAGTACAAGGACTGTGTGGTGAACTTTAGGAGTGTTTTCCAGTCCAGTCTGTGGGGGCACCGAACCCTGACCACAAAGTCCACCTTTGGCATTCCCCGGGGACTTTGATGCTCCGTTTTCTTACTCTTCCGCTGCACTCTCTTAGTGTCATGCATCGAAGTGGCAGGATCAGTTCGGGCGCAGTTCCCACACTGTGTGTCCAGTGTTGTCCCCTCTAAGGCTATGGGTCTTTGAGGGACGTTTCTCATCGTGGGGCTGCCCATGTGGTCTTCTCTGTGGATTGGCTTCTCTGATTGGGAACATCATCCTCAAGGTGTATTGGGCCAGGGTGTGCTCCATTCTCCCCTCCTCCCCCTTGTTCTGCCCTGTGTTCTCTGATCAGATATGTCCCTCCCCGCGAGCTGCAGATCCGGTGCCATCCTGTGAAATACAATCTTTTGGGGCTGCAAGGATGTGGGGGTGGGGGGGTGGGTATCAGCTCAGATCTTTTGAGAGTCCAGGAGATATTGACTGCTCGATGGGCACAGTTCTGTGGGGCACCGTGCTCTTGGTCCAGACGCTGGTTGTGAATATGACTTTGTTGTTAACCAGTTGTGTGTCTCTGGGTCAACTCCCGTGTGTTTTTGAGTGAGTTTTCTAATCTGCAAAGTAAATGTACAGGATTATCCAGACTCCCATGTCAGCAAGTTATCGAGAGGGGTTAATCAGAGACTGTTTCATATAGTGTGTACCTGCGCGCCGCATTCTAGACCTGCGATGGCAATTATGAGCTCAGGATAGAGATGGTGTCCAGCAGTTAACATACGTGGCTCCATATTGAAACAGAAAGCCCACTGTGGAGATTTGGTCCTTCCGTTGATGGCCACCGGCCACCTAGTCTTCTCCTGCTATAACTGCTTCACTGGCTCAGCAGCTGAGCCAGAAGCCAGTGATATCATAACCAGGTGGCTAACTGGGCCAAAGGGCTGATAGATATTTGTTATTTTGTTGTCTTGGGAAACCCACCTACCCTCCATGCAAACCTTCCGGTGTGAGTTATCTGTGGAAGGAATCATAGGCTCACAGTAATTCACATCTTTCTTCTTGAAAATGTGCCCATATTCCTTTCTGAACCTGACAAGGTGGCCCCGGTGTCCACCAAGAAATTTACTGCCTGGCCTCCTACTTGGAGAGTTAGCCTGGGCTTTTGGCGGCGAAGTGAAACAGAGCCCTGACCCCTTCATTGAGCTTCTTCAAGCATTATTGTCTCTTGCTTGGGTCTTTCTACGTGCAGATGAGGCCCATCCACTCTAGTGGAGGGTCGTGCACCTCTCCTGGGGTTTTCAAGGCACTGATTTTTCCAGTGTCCTTCTTTCCTGCAGTAGGCACATTGGTCCTTCCCCATGGCTTGGCGGTGCCCACAGGTTAGTCTCTCCGTGAGTGGGCCATGCTCTCCTTTTCCTGAGTCTCTGGGGTATCTCATGGCAATTACGATTATTTTAGCTAGCTTCTTTGTCTCTGTCGTGCTAGGGTCATCTCTGTTGTTAAACACTCAATGAGCCACTTGTACCAAATCGCTAAGATTTTTCCCTTCAAACCCTTCCCACTTCTTTGTCATGTCTGAGGCAGACTGACTGAGTAATAAAGGCAATACTTAATGCCCTCCTTTTTTCAGTGCCTCCGGGCCGTTAGGGGTATAAAGCCCGTAGTCTTCCCTCAGCCACTCTAGAAAGGCAGGCGGATATTCTCTTATAGGAACCTGAAAATTCTCACTGACCTTAGATAAATTCATAGGTTTCCTAGCTCTTCTGCAGAGGGTCATGTAAGAGCAATGGTTGATACCTGGTAAAGTCCTCCGGGCCTTGCTAGGAAATGAGATCCCACATCGTTGGTGTAGTGGCCAAAAGAGTTTCTCTCAAGTGGGGAGTGCACGCTCGCTGACCATCAGGTTCACTGACTGCTTACTGGGCCTCTGTCTGGAAGGGCTACCCTCCTCCGTTGTGAACAGCACCTGGAGAAGTTGTTGGCAAGCATTCCAGGTGGGCTGATGAGTATGGAAGTCATACCAGTACTAGTGTGTGTGGGGGGCTGCTTGTTAGGGGTGGGGGTGAGTTTGGGGGGCCGGTGGGGGAGGGAGTGACTCAATAAGGGCCTGTTAGAAGTTTTCTATTTCTGGACCCTAGAAACCTTATAGGGCGGGGGGTTGAAAGAAAGGGTTTGAAGCCAGCTCTCTCACTCCCAGAGTTCTCCTGCAAAATGGGATAAAGACGATTAGGGGAGAGTGATGGGGAGGGGAGGGGAGGGGAGGGGGAGGCATGGGGGAGGGGAGGGGTGAGGGAGGGGAGGGGTGGGGGAGGGCGATGGGGAGGGATGGCATCCACCTATGTGGTTTTGGGAACTTGGACCGTTTGTTTTTCCGGTCCTTCCATGTTTCCTGAAACTTGGAAACAAGGGCCCTTTCTTTGCGGGAGGGAGTAAGTCTTTTATATTTGCAGGCTTCTTAGTGGCAATGTCAGCCCACACTTGAAGTAACGGGATCAGATCGGGATATCCTGGTTCCCTTTAACCATAACTATGAACTCTTAGTAACAGGGGATGGGAAAACTAGTCTTGCGTGGGTGAATCAGGGACTCCTTCTGCCCCATCACTTTTAAACAAATTGTAGAGTCTCCAAGCTTTTGGGTTGAAACCACATCCTCTTGGTGAATGCCGAGAGCAGGGGTCCTCAAACTACAACCTGTGGGCCACATGCAGACAGCCGAGGACGTTGATCCTTTCTGCCGGGTGTATGTGCCCCATTTATTTTTTTTTTGAACTTCAAATCAAGATGTGCAGTGTGCACATGAATTTGTTCGTAATATTTGTTTTTTTAAACTATAGTCTTTCCTTCAAAAGGCCTGAGGGATAGTGAACTGGCCCCCTGGGTAAACAGTTTAACGACCCCTGCCCTAAGGTATCCTGGACTTAGGGGTTATTAATCTCCCAGCCCTGAAACATGCCTGAACATTCTACCCGTTGTAGGAGGCACCATGGGAATTTGGACCCCGGGTAATTTACAAGCCTTTACTCCAATTGAACCCAAGAAAATTCAAAATGGCTTAGGCAGTTACTCTATTTTGGTCACTTTTGACTCGTCCTGCACTAGCCCATTATTTCCATTTAACTCTATAACGCGAAGCATGATGTTTTCATAACATTAAAAAATGTATATATTAATACATATATATATATTTATAACTATGAAAGTCCACAACAAAAAGAAAATTTTTTCCCAAAATTAAAATTGAAGCGTTATAGGGTTAAAAAGAAGGATGGGTCTTATCAGCGGGTCCAAGACCTTAGCATCATAAATGAATCAGTGATCCGACTGCACCTAGTAGTGCCCAAACCTGTGCCCTCCTAGAGGAAAGTGTGAATGCTTTTATCCCTCTTCCTGTACTTCCAATGAACAAACACACATGTCTGGTAATCCTAAGATTATTTTTGTTTCCTGTGACACTCACCTAATTTCAAGGCCACTGCCACCTCACAAGCTTAGCCTTGTCGTAGTCAAACTGTTCACCTTTTAGACCGTTTGTTTTTCTCAGAAGTTATCGGGTGATTAAAGCTTCTGAACCAAGTGTGCCAGGTCCACGACTACCATCTCCTGGACCACCTCAACCTTATCCATCCTGGATAAAGTTGCCCTCAATGGACAACCCCTCCCAGCAGTGTAGGAAGGGTATGGACCCAAAGCCCCACCTCGCCCCTTTTGCCAGCAGGAAGCAGCTAGAGATGTCATCGCCCAGTACCCCCAAAGATTTGGGTCCATATCTCTTCAGGGGGGCAAATGTTAGGTAGCTATACTAGGGACTGGGGCATCCGTTATGCATGCCCATAGGGCCAAGATAAGAGCCCAGTTAGGAGAGGCACCCTGTGCATGCTCAGAGGTCCAGATTTCTGGCCATGAAGGGGAGGTCACCTGGGTGGTTCCTGTACCTGGATTGACCGATCTAGGCCATGTAAATTCAATTCAGCCACTGGGGTCGGCCAGACTTGCCCACCACGCCTCCCTAACGCTCATAAAACTCTCTTGAGTGCAGACCAGGCTTCTGCATGATTTCTCTCTCACTCAGGAAGGCTCTTTGGAGGCAGCTGTGCTGCACATGAGTGGCTGGTGGATACTGTTCAGATGCATGGCTTTCTGCTTGCAAGGGTTTTTGTCTCAGCTGACTGTAAGGGAGGAGGTAGTACGTCTGGATCACAGAGTATCCATGTCCACAAACGAGGCTGCTCATTCCACAGTCCTGGAAGTGCTTTATGAAAACCCTCTGCTTTGCAATGTCACTCCTTGTAGATTAGAGTGGGAGGGGCTGGGACCAAGGTATGCTGCCTCTTACTCCCAGTTGCAGGTTTCTGGATGCTGATTGTATCTCTTACAGCATCAGTTAGTGGGCTTGTTGTCTGCCTCAGGCTTTGTTCACGGAGATCCTCCAGCTAGTTGGTGGTGTGTGCGCATGAGCAGAGGCTTCCTGCCAATCCCCCATGAGTAGTAGAGCTCCCATGGTGTGGACTCCATGAAAGCCTTGCCCCAGGCAGCATGCTTACAAAGGAGGGTGGGCCCTGCAGGACAGAGGACCATTCCCCCTGTGGAATGGCCTCAGAGATCCACCTCCCTCTCTGGCCAGCTGCTGGGGCTGTGGGTCCTAAGCATCATGGCTGACTCAGTAATAGACACAGGGTGAGGCGACTCCAGTAGCTGTTTTGACTGGTCTAATCCAGCCTGAGATCATCCTTGCATGAGCCCTCTGCCAAGATTATTTTTGTTTCTTTTATGATCTTTTCATTAGTGGCTCCTACAACACTAACCACAATCCATAAATACATCATCTGTTTGAAGCCCATCTGTACATTAATTGCCCTCCTTATTCACAAAATATCCACTCTCCACCCAAGCCCCTGGCCTCAGCTCCTCATTTTTCCCCCCTCAATGCCCGCCACCCATCCCTCATCAATCCTTGGAAATGTACTAATTATTTTGTCATATTTTCACCCACCTTTCTTTTGAGGTCAATGAAGATCCTTGTAATCGGTTCTCACTTTCCATCCTGCCCTTCCTCCACCCTCCCAGTATCTCCACTCATAACACTGGTAAAGGGCCCATCCACTCTGGATCCCCCGTGTTTGAAATTCCTATCGGTACTAGAATACCTTCTCTAGTTTGGCCAGATTAGTATGGTAGAACTGGGATCATGATAGTGGGGCAAGAGAAAGCATTAAGAACTAGAGGAAAGTTGTGTTTCATCTTTGCTGTCTCATACCCTGTATTCTTTAATCTCCACTCTGAGATCCTTCTGTAAGGGGATGTCCAGTGCACTGCAAATAGGTTTTGGGTCTATACCCGGCAGTCCCCTCTCATTCTCCATGATAAGATTTTTTTGTTCTCATGATGCCTGTTGCCTTATCCCTTTAAAACTTTGTGATCACACAGGCTGGTATGCTTTCTCCATGTGGGCTCTGTTGCTTCAGAGCCAGATGGCTGTTTCTTTACCCTCAGGCCTTTAAGACCCCACACGCTATATCTTTAGGTAGCTGGACACCATCGGCTTTCTTCACCACATTTGCTTATGCAGCCGCTTTGTGGTCAGTGATTGTGTAGGGAAGGTGAGCATCTTAGAATGCCAATTTAATAGAACAGTGTTATTGCAATGAGGGAGTCCTTGAGCGGAGGCCCTATGTCCATCTGCTACCTTAATACTAAATCTATAAACATATGGACATAGATCTATTTCCCCATGCCCCTTTGTAAATATATGTACATGCCTTTATTTAGACGTCTATAACTGGCCCTTGCTTCCCAGCTCACTCTTCTATACTCTTTGATTTTCCTCTTGTGCCCACTGACATGCTCAGTCTTCCTTTGGGTTTCAGTAATTCCTCTTGGTTACATTACCTTTGATCACGCCCTACCAGGCCTCCTACATCCCCCTCACTACCGTTTTCCATCACTTGTTGTACCCTTGTCTCTGGGTTTCTTTACACCACTTCCTTTCCCCCCACCGTGCTCACTCCCATGCCCAATGGAAAGGGCCGGTCACATGTTTACTCCTCCAGATTGTTCATCCAGCCTCTCTTAATTAGACAGACCTGTAAAGGTAATAACATGCACAAAACAAGACTGAGCTAAACCAAGCAGCAAAAAGAAAAAAAAACAAACAAAAATGAAAACAAAACCCAACCCAAATCCAATGACACTAAAAGAAAACAACACTAACCAGAAAGAAAAGTACAAGGACTGTGTGGTGAACTTTAGGAGTGTTTTCCAGTCCAGTCTGTGGGGGCACCGAACCCTGACCACAAAGTCCACCTTTGGCATTCCCCGGGGACTTTGATGCTCCGTTTTCTTACTCTTCCGCTGCACTCTCTTAGTGTCATGCATCGAAGTGGCAGGATCAGTTCGGGCGCAGTTCCCACACTGTGTGTCCAGTGTTGTCCCCTCTAAGGCTATGGGTCTTTGAGGGACGTTTCTCATCGTGGGGCTGCCCATGTGGTCTTCTCTGTGGATTGGCTTCTCTGATTGGGAACATCATCCTCAAGGTGTATTGGGCCAGGGTGTGCTCCATTCTCCCCTCCTCCCCCTTGTTCTGCCCTGTGTTCTCTGATCAGATATGTCCCTCCCCGCGAGCTGCAGATCCGGTGCCATCCTGTGAAATACAATCTTTTGGGGCTGCAAGGATGTGGGGGTGGGGGGGTGGGTATCAGCTCAGATCTTTTGAGAGTCCAGGAGATATTGACTGCTCGATGGGCACAGTTCTGTGGGGCACCGTGCTCTTGGTCCAGACGCTGGTTGTGAATATGACTTTGTTGTTAACCAGTTGTGTGTCTCTGGGTCAACTCCCGTGTGTTTTTGAGTGAGTTTTCTAATCTGCAAAGTAAATGTACAGGATTATCCAGACTCCCATGTCAGCAAGTTATCGAGAGGGGTTAATCAGAGACTGTTTCATATAGTGTGTACCTGCGCGCCGCATTCTAGACCTGCGATGGCAATTATGAGCTCAGGATAGAGATGGTGTCCAGCAGGTAACATACGTGGCTCCATATTGAAACAGAAAGCCCACTGTGGAGATTTGGTCCTTCCGTTGATGGCCACCGGCCACCTAGTCTTCTCCTGCTATAACTGCTTCACTGGCTCAGCAGCTGAGCCAGAAGCCAGTGATATCATAACCAGGTGGCTAACTGGGCCAAAGGGCTGATAGATATTTGTTATTTTGTTGTCTTGGGAAACCCACCTACCCTCCATGCAAACCTTCTGGTGTGAGTTATCTGTGGAAGGAATCATAGGCTCACAGTAATTCACATCTTTCTTCTTGAAAATGTGCCCATATTCCTTTCTGAACCTGACAAGGTGGCCCCGGTGTCCACCAAGAAATTTACTGCCTGGCCTCCTACTTGGAGAGTTAGCCTGGGCTTTTGGCGGCGAAGTGAAACAGAGCCCTGACCCCTTCATTGAGCTTCTTCAAGCATTATTGTCTCTTGCTTGGGTCTTTCTACGTGCAGATGAGGCCCATCCACTCTAGTGGAGGGTCGTGCACCTCTCCTGGGGTTTTCAAGGCACTGATTTTTCCAGTGTCCTTCTTTCCTGCAGTAGGCACATTGGTCCTTCCCCATGGCTTGGCGGTGCCCACAGGTTAGTCTCTCCGTGAGTGGGCCATGCTCTCCTTTTCCTGAGTCTCTGGGGTATCTCATGGCAATTACGATTATTTTAGCTAGCTTCTTTGTCTCTGTCGTGCTAGGGTCATCTCTGTTGTTATACACTCAATGAGCCACTTGTACCAAATCGCTAAGATTTTTCCCTTCAAACCCTTCCCACTTCTTTGTCATGTCTGAGGCAGACTGACTGAGTAATAAAGGCAATACTTATTGCCCTCCTTTTTTCAGTGCCTCCGGGCCGTTAGGGGTATAAAGCCCGTAGGCTTCCCTCAGCCACTCTAGAAAGGCAGGCGGATATTCTCTTATAGGAACCTGAAAATTCTCACTGACCTTAGATAAATTCATAGGTTTCCTAGCTCTTCTGCAGAGGGTCATGTAAGAGCAATGGTTGATACCTGGTAAAGTCCTCTGGGCCTTGCTAGGAATTGAGATCCCACATCGTTGGTGTAGTGGCCAAAAGAGTTTCTCTCAAGTGGGGAGTGCCCGCTCGGTGACCATCAGGTTCACTGACTGCTTACTGGGCCTCTGTCTGGAAGGGCTACCCTCCTCCGTTGTGAACAGCACCTGGAGAAGTTGTTGGCAAGCATTCCAGGTGGGCTGATGAGTATGGAAGTCATACCAGTACTAGTGTGTGTGGGGGGCTGCTTGTTAGGGGTGGGGGTGAGTTTGGGGGGCCGGTGGGGGAGGGAGTGACTCAATAAGGGCCTGTTAGAAGTTTTCTATATCTGGACCCTAGAAACCTTATAGGGCGGGGGGTTGAAAGAAAGGGTTTGAAGCCAGCTCTCCCACTCCCAGAGTTCTCCTGCAAAATGGGATAAAGCCGATTAGGGGAGAGTGATGGGGAGGGGAGGGGAGGGGAGGGGTGGGGGAGGGGAGGGGTGGTGGAGGGCGATGGGGAGGGATGGCCTCCACCTATGTGGTTTTGGGAACTTGGACCGTTTGTTTTTCCGGTCCTTCCATGTTTCCTGAAACCTTGGAAACAAGGGCCCTTTCTTTGCGGGAGGGAGTAAGTCTTTTATATTTGCAGGCTTCTTAGTGGCAATGTCAGCCCACACTTGAAGTAACGGGATCAGATCGGGATATCCTGTTTCCCTTTAACCATAACTATGAACTCTTAGTAACAGGGGATGGGAAAACTAGTCTTGCGTGGGTCAATCAGGGACTCCTTCTGCCCCATCACTTTTAAACAAATTGTAGAGTCTCCAAGCTTTTGGGTTGAAACCACATCCTCTTGGTGAATGCCGAGGGCAGGGGTCCTCAAACTACAACCTGTGGGCCACATGCAGACAGCCGAGGACGTTGATCCTTTCTGCCGGGTGTATGTGCCCCATTTATTTTTTTTTTTGAACTTCAAATCAAGATGTGCAGTGTGCACATAAATTTGTTCGTAATATTTGTTTTTTTAAACTATAGTCTTTCCTTCAAAAGGCCTGAGGGATAGTGAACTGGCCCCCTGGGTAAATAGTTTAACGACCCCTGCCCTAAGGTATCCTGGACTTAGGGGTTATTAATCTCCCAGCCCTGAAACATGCCTGAACATTCTACCCGTTGTAGGAGGCACCATGGGAATTTGGACCCCGGGTAATTTACAAGCCTTTACTCCAATTGAACCCAAGAAAATTCAAAATGGCTTAGGCAGTTACTCTATTTTGGTCACTTTTGACTCGTCCTGCACTAGCCCATTATTTCCATTTAACTCTATAACGCGAAGCATGATGTTTTCATAACATTAAAAAATGTATATATTAATACATATATATATATTTATAACTATGAAAGTCCACAACAAAAAGAAAATTTTTTCCCAAAATTAAAATTGAAGCGTTATAGGGTTAAAAAGAAGGATGGGTCTTATCAGCGGGTCCAAGACCTTAGCATCATAAATGAATCAGTGATCCGACTGCACCTAGTAGTGCCCAAACCTGTGCCCTCCTAGAGGAAAGTGTGAATGCTTTTATCCCTCTTCCTGTACTTCCAATGAACAAACACACATGTCTGGTAATCCTAAGATTATTTTTGTTTCCTGTGACACTCACCTAATTTCAAGGCCACTGCCACCTCACAAGCTTAGCCTTGTCGTAGTCAAACTGTTCACCTTTTAGACCGTTTGTTTTTCTCAGAAGTTATCGGGTGATTAAAGCTTCTGAACCAAGTGTGCCAGGTCCACGACTACCATCTCCTGGACCACCTCAACCTTATCCATCCTGGATAAAGTTGCCCTCAATGGACAACCCCTCCCAGCAGTGTAGGAAGGGTATGGACCCAAAGCCCCACCTCGCCCCTTTTGCCAGCAGGAAGCAGCTAGAGATGTCATCGCCCAGTACCCCCAAAGATTTGGGTCCATATCTCTTCAGGGGGGCAAATGTTAGGTAGCTATACTAGGGACTGGGGCATCCGTTATGCATGCCCATAGGGCCAAGATAAGAGCCCAGTTAGGAGAGGCACCCTGTGCATGCTCAGAGGTCCAGATTTCTGGCCATGAAGGGGAGGTCACCTGGGTGGTTCCTGTACCTGGATTGACCGATCTAGGCCATGTAAATTCAATTCAGCCACTGGGGTCGGCCAGACTTGCCCACCACGCCTCCCTAACGCTCATAAAACTCTCTTGAGTGCAGACCAGGCTTCTGCATGATTTCTCTCTCACTCAGGAAGGCTCTTTGGAGGCAGCTGTGCTGCACATGAGTGGCTGGTGGATACTGTTCAGATGCATGGCTTTCTGCTTGCAAGGGTTTTTGTCTCAGCTGACTGTAAGGGAGGAGGTAGTACGTCTGGATCACAGAGTATCCATGTCCACAAACGAGGCTGCTCATTCCACAGTCCTGGAAGTGCTTTATGAAAACCCTCTGCTTTGCAATGTCACTCCTTGTAGATTAGAGTGGGAGGGGCTGGGACCAAGGTATGCTGCCTCTTACTCCCAGTTGCAGGTTTCTGGATGCTGATTGTATCTCTTACAGCATCAGTTAGTGGGCTTGTTGTCTGCCTCAGGCTTTGTTCACGGAGATCCTCCAGCTAGTTGGTGGTGTGTGCGCATGAGCAGAGGCTTCCTGCCAATCCCCCATGAGTAGTAGAGCTCCCATGGTGTGGACTCCATGAAAGCCTTGCCCCAGGCAGCATGCTTACAAAGGAGGGTGGGCCCTGCAGGACAGAGGACCATTCCCCCTGTGGAATGGCCTCAGAGATCCACCTCCCTCTCTGGCCAGCTGCTGGGGCTGTGGGTCCTAAGCATCATGGCTGACTCAGTAATAGACACAGGGTGAGGCGACTCCAGTAGCTGTTTTGACTGGTCTAATCCAGCCTGAGATCATCCTTGCATGAGCCCTCTGCCAAGATTATTTTTGTTTCTTTTATGATCTTTTCATTAGTGGCTCCTACAACACTAACCACAATCCATAAATACATCATCTGTTTGAAGCCCATCTGTACATTAATTGCCCTCCTTATTCACAAAATATCCACTCTCCACCCAAGCCCCTGGCCTCAGCTCCTCATTTTTCCCCCCTCAATGCCCGCCACCCATCCCTCATCAATCCTTGGAAATGTACTAATTCTTTTGTCATATTTTCACCCACCTTTCTTTTGAGGTCAATGAAGATCCTTGTAATCGGTTCTCACTTTCCATCCTGCCCTTCCTCCACCCTCCCAGTATCTCCACTCATAACACTGGTAAAGGGCCCATCCACTCTGGATCCCCCGTGTTTGAAATTCCTATCGGTACTAGAATACCTTCTCTAGTTTGGCCAGATTAGTATGGTAGAACTGGGATCATGATAGTGGGGCAAGAGAAAGCATTAAGAACTAGAGGAAAGTTGTGTTTCATCTTTGCTGTCTCATACCCTGTATTCTTTAATCTCCACTCTGAGATCCTTCTGTAAGGGGATGTCCAGTGCACTGCAAATAGGTTTTGGGTCTATACCCGGCAGTCCCCTCTCATTCTCCATGATAAGATTTTTTTGTTCTCATGATGCCTGTTGCCTTATCCCTTTAAAACTTTGTGATCACACAGGCTGGTATGCTTTCTCCATGTGGGCTCTGTTGCTTCAGAGCCAGATGGCTGTTTCTTTACCCTCAGGCCTTTAAGACCCCACACGCTATATCTTTAGGTAGCTGGACACCATCGGCTTTCTTCACCACATTTGCTTATGCAGCCGCTTTGTGGTCAGTGATTGTGTAGGGAAGGTGAGCATCTTAGAATGCCAATTTAATAGAACAGTGTTATTGCAATGAGGGAGTCCTTGAGCGGAGGCCCTATGTCCATCTGCTACCTTAATACTAAATCTATAAACATATGGACATAGATCTATTTCCCCATGCCCCTTTGTAAATATATGTACATGCCTTTATTTAGACGTCTATAACTGGCCCTTGCTTCCCAGCTCACTCTTCTATACTCTTTGATTTTCCTCTTGTGCCCACTGACATGCTCAGTCTTCCTTTGGGTTTCAGTAATTCCTCTTGGTTACATTACCTTTGATCACGCCCTACCAGGCCTCCTACATCCCCCTCACTACCGTTTTCCATCACTTGTTGTACCCTTGTCTCTGGGTTTCTTTACACCACTTCCTTTCCCCCCACCGTGCTCACTCCCATGCCCAATGGAAAGGGCCGGTCACATGTTTACTCCTCCAGATTGTTCATCCAGCCTCTCTTAATTAGACAGACCTGTAAAGGTAATAACATGCACAAAACAAGACTGAGCTAAACCAAGCAGCAAAAAGAAAAAAAAACAAACAAAAATGAAAACAAAACCCAACCCAAATCCAATGACACTAAAAGAAAACAACACTAACCAGAAAGAAAAGTACAAGGACTGTGTGGTGAACTTTAGGAGTGTTTTCCAGTCCAGTCTGTGGGGGCACCGAACCCTGACCACAAAGTCCACCTTTGGCATTCCCCGGGGACTTTGATGCTCCGTTTTCTTACTCTTCCGCTGCACTCTCTTAGTGTCATGCATCGAAGTGGCAGGATCAGTTCGGGCGCAGTTCCCACACTGTGTGTCCAGTGTTGTCCCCTCTAAGGCTATGGGTCTTTGAGGGACGTTTCTCATCGTGGGGCTGCCCATGTGGTCTTCTCTGTGGATTGGCTTCTCTGATTGGGAACATCATCCTCAAGGTGTATTGGGCCAGGGTGTGCTCCATTCTCCCCTCCTCCCCCTTGTTCTGCCCTGTGTTCTCTGATCAGATATGTCCCTCCCCGCGAGCTGCAGATCCGGTGCCATCCTGTGAAATACAATCTTTTGGGGCTGCAAGGATGTGGGGGTGGGAGGGTGGGTATCAGCTCAGATCTTTTGAGAGTCCAGGAGATATTGACTGCTCGATGGGCACAGTTCTGTGGGGCACCGTGCTCTTGGTCCAGATGCTGGTTGTGAATATGACTTTGTTGTTAACCAGTTGTGTGTCTCTGGGTCAACTCCCGTGTGTTTTTGAGTGAGTTTTCTAATCTGCAAAGTAAATGTACAGGATTATCCAGACTCCCATGTCAGCAAGTTATCGAGAGGGGTTAATCAGAGACTGTTTCATATAGTGTGTACCTGCGCGCCGCATTCTAGACCTGCGATGGCAATTATGAGCTCAGGATAGAGATGGTGTCCAGCAGGTAACATACGTGGCTCCATATTGAAACAGAAAGCCCACTGTGGAGATTTGGTCCTTCCGTTGATGGCCACCGGCCACCTAGTCTTCTCCTGCTATAACTGCTTCACTGGCTCAGCAGCTGAGCCAGAAGCCAGTGATATCATAACCAGGTGGCTAACTGGGCCAAAGGGCTGATAGATATTTGTTATTTTGTTGTCTTGGGAAACCCACCTACCCTCCATGCAAACCTTCTGGTGTGAGTTATCTGTGGAAGGAATCATAGGCTCACAGTAATTCACATCTTTCTTCTTGAAAATGTGCCCATATTCCTTTCTGAACCTGACAAGGTGGCCCCGGTGTCCACCAAGAAATTTACTGCCTGGCCTCCTACTTGGAGAGTTAGCCTGGGCTTTTGGCGGCGAAGTGAAACAGAGCCCTGACCCCTTCATTGAGCTTCTTCAAGCATTATTGTCTCTTGCTTGGGTCTTTCTACGTGCAGATGAGGCCCATCCACTCTAGTGGAGGGTCGTGCACCTCTCCTGGGGTTTTCAAGGCACTGATTTTTCCAGTGTCCTTCTTTCCTGCAGTAGGCACATTGGTCCTTCCCCATGGCTTGGCGGTGCCCACAGGTTAGTCTCTCCGTGAGTGGGCCATGCTCTCCTTTTCCTGAGTCTCTGGGGTATCTCATGGCAATTACGATTATTTTAGCTAGCTTCTTTGTCTCTGTCGTGCTAGGGTCATCTCTGTTGTTATACACTCAATGAGCCACTTGTACCAAATCGCTAAGATTTTTCCCTTCAAACCCTTCCCACTTCTTTGTCATGTCTGAGGCAGACTGACTGAGTAATAAAGGCAATACTTATTGCCCTCCTTTTTTCAGTGCCTCCGGGCCGTTAGGGGTATAAAGCCCGTAGGCTTCCCTCAGCCACTCTAGAAAGGCAGGCGGATATTCTCTTATAGGAACCTGAAAATTCTCACTGACCTTAGATAAATTCATAGGTTTCCTAGCTCTTCTGCAGAGGGTCATGTAAGAGCAATGGTTGATACCTGGTAAAGTCCTCTGGGCCTTGCTAGGAATTGAGATCCCACATCGTTGGTGTAGTGGCCAAAAGAGTTTCTCTCAAGTGGGGAGTGCCCGCTCGGTGACCATCAGGTTCACTGACTGCTTACTGGGCCTCTGTCTGGAAGGGCTACCCTCCTCCGTTGTGAACAGCACCTGGAGAAGTTGTTGGCAAGCATTCCAGGTGGGCTGATGAGTATGGAAGTCATACCAGTACTAGTGTGTGTGGGGGGCTGCTTGTTAGGGGTGGGGGTGAGTTTGGGGGGCCGGTGGGGGAGGGAGTGACTCAATAAGGGCCTGTTAGAAGTTTTCTATATCTGGACCCTAGAAACCTTATAGGGCGGGGGGTTGAAAGAAAGGGTTTGAAGCCAGCTCTCCCACTCCCAGAGTTCTCCTGCAAAATGGGATAAAGCCGATTAGGGGAGAGTGATGGGGAGGGGAGGGGAGGGGAGGGGTGGGGGAGGGGAGGGGTGGGGGAGGGCGATGGGGAGGGATGGCCTCCACCTATGTGGTTTTGGGAACTTGGACCGTTTGTTTTTCCGGTCCTTCCATGTTTCCTGAAACCTTGGAAACAAGGGCCCTTTCTTTGCGGGAGGGAGTAAGTCTTTTATATTTGCAGGCTTCTTAGTGGCAATGTCAGCCCACACTTGAAGTAACGGGATCAGATCGGGATATCCTGTTTCCCTTTAACCATAACTATGAACTCTTAGTAACAGGGGATGGGAAAACTAGTCTTGCGTGGGTCAATCAGGGACTCCTTCTGCCCCATCACTTTTAAACAAATTGTAGAGTCTCCAAGCTTTTGGGTTGAAACCACATCCTCTTGGTGAATGCCGAGGGCAGGGGTCCTCAAACTACAACCTGTGGGCCACATGCAGACAGCCGAGGACGTTGATCCTTTCTGCCGGGTGTATGTGCCCCATTTATTTTTTTTTTTGAACTTCAAATCAAGATGTGCAGTGTGCACATAAATTTGTTCGTAATATTTGTTTTTTTAAACTATAGTCTTTCCTTCAAAAGGCCTGAGGGATAGTGAACTGGCCCCCTGGGTAAATAGTTTAACGACCCCTGCCCTAAGGTATCCTGGACTTAGGGGTTATTAATCTCCCAGCCCTGAAACATGCCTGAACATTCTACCCGTTGTAGGAGGCACCATGGGAATTTGGACCCCGGGTAATTTACAAGCCTTTACTCCAATTGAACCCAAGAAAATTCAAAATGGCTTAGGCAGTTACTCTATTTTGGTCACTTTTGACTCGTCCTGCACTAGCCCATTATTTCCATTTAACTCTATAACGCGAAGCATGATGTTTTCATAACATTAAAAAATGTATATATTAATACATATATATATATTTATAACTATGAAAGTCCACAACAAAAAGAAAATTTTTTCCCAAAATTAAAATTGAAGCGTTATAGGGTTAAAAAGAAGGATGGGTCTTATCAGCGGGTCCAAGACCTTAGCATCATAAATGAATCAGTGATCCGACTGCACCTAGTAGTGCCCAAACCTGTGCCCTCCTAGAGGAAAGTGTGAATGCTTTTATCCCTCTTCCTGTACTTCCAATGAACAAACACACATGTCTGGTAATCCTAAGATTATTTTTGTTTCCTGTGACACTCACCTAATTTCAAGGCCACTGCCACCTCACAAGCTTAGCCTTGTCGTAGTCAAACTGTTCACCTTTTAGACCGTTTGTTTTTCTCAGAAGTTATCGGGTGATTAAAGCTTCTGAACCAAGTGTGCCAGGTCCACGACTACCATCTCCTGGACCACCTCAACCTTATCCATCCTGGATAAAGTTGCCCTCAATGGACAACCCCTCCCAGCAGTGTAGGAAGGGTATGGACCCAAAGCCCCACCTCGCCCCTTTTGCCAGCAGGAAGCAGCTAGAGATGTCATCGCCCAGTACCCCCAAAGATTTGGGTCCATATCTCTTCAGGGGGGCAAATGTTAGGTAGCTATACTAGGGACTGGGGCATCCGTTATGCATGCCCATAGGGCCAAGATAAGAGCCCAGTTAGGAGAGGCACCCTGTGCATGCTCAGAGGTCCAGATTTCTGGCCATGAAGGGGAGGTCACCTGGGTGGTTCCTGTACCTGGATTGACCGATCTAGGCCATGTAAATTCAATTCAGCCACTGGGGTCGGCCAGACTTGCCCACCACGCCTCCCTAACGCTCATAAAACTCTCTTGAGTGCAGACCAGGCTTCTGCATGATTTCTCTCTCACTCAGGAAGGCTCTTTGGAGGCAGCTGTGCTGCACATGAGTGGCTGGTGGATACTGTTCAGATGCATGGCTTTCTGCTTGCAAGGGTTTTTGTCTCAGCTGACTGTAAGGGAGGAGGTAGTACGTCTGGATCACAGAGTATCCATGTCCACAAACGAGGCTGCTCATTCCACAGTCCTGGAAGTGCTTTATGAAAACCCTCTGCTTTGCAATGTCACTCCTTGTAGATTAGAGTGGGAGGGGCTGGGACCAAGGTATGCTGCCTCTTACTCCCAGTTGCAGGTTTCTGGATGCTGATTGTATCTCTTACAGCATCAGTTAGTGGGCTTGTTGTCTGCCTCAGGCTTTGTTCACGGAGATCCTCCAGCTAGTTGGTGGTGTGTGCGCATGAGCAGAGGCTTCCTGCCAATCCCCCATGAGTAGTAGAGCTCCCATGGTGTGGACTCCATGAAAGCCTTGCCCCAGGCAGCATGCTTACAAAGGAGGGTGGGCCCTGCAGGACAGAGGACCATTCCCCCTGTGGAATGGCCTCAGAGATCCACCTCCCTCTCTGGCCAGCTGCTGGGGCTGTGGGTCCTAAGCATCATGGCTGACTCAGTAATAGACACAGGGTGAGGCGACTCCAGTAGCTGTTTTGACTGGTCTAATCCAGCCTGAGATCATCCTTGCATGAGCCCTCTGCCAAGATTATTTTTGTTTCTTTTATGATCTTTTCATTAGTGGCTCCTACAACACTAACCACAATCCATAAATACATCATCTGTTTGAAGCCCATCTGTACATTAATTGCCCTCCTTATTCACAAAATATCCACTCTCCACCCAAGCCCCTGGCCTCAGCTCCTCATTTTTCCCCCCTCAATGCCCGCCACCCATCCCTCATCAATCCTTGGAAATGTACTAATTCTTTTGTCATATTTTCACCCACCTTTCTTTTGAGGTCAATGAAGATCCTTGTAATCGGTTCTCACTTTCCATCCTGCCCTTCCTCCACCCTCCCAGTATCTCCACTCATAACACTGGTAAAGGGCCCATCCACTCTGGATCCCCCGTGTTTGAAATTCCTATCGGTACTAGAATACCTTCTCTAGTTTGGCCAGATTAGTATGGTAGAACTGGGATCATGATAGTGGGGCAAGAGAAAGCATTAAGAACTAGAGGAAAGTTGTGTTTCATCTTTGCTGTCTCATACCCTGTATTCTTTAATCTCCACTCTGAGATCCTTCTGTAAGGGGATGTCCAGTGCACTGCAAATAGGTTTTGGGTCTATACCCGGCAGTCCCCTCTCATTCTCCATGATAAGATTTTTTTGTTCTCATGATGCCTGTTGCCTTATCCCTTTAAAACTTTGTGATCACACAGGCTGGTATGCTTTCTCCATGTGGGCTCTGTTGCTTCAGAGCCAGATGGCTGTTTCTTTACCCTCAGGCCTTTAAGACCCCACACGCTATATCTTTAGGTAGCTGGACACCATCGGCTTTCTTCACCACATTTGCTTATGCAGCCGCTTTGTGGTCAGTGATTGTGTAGGGAAGGTGAGCATCTTAGAATGCCAATTTAATAGAACAGTGTTATTGCAATGAGGGAGTCCTTGAGCGGAGGCCCTATGTCCATCTGCTACCTTAATACTAAATCTATAAACATATGGACATAGATCTATTTCCCCATGCCCCTTTGTAAATATATGTACATGCCTTTATTTAGACGTCTATAACTGGCCCTTGCTTCCCAGCTCACTCTTCTATACTCTTTGATTTTCCTCTTGTGCCCACTGACATGCTCAGTCTTCCTTTGGGTTTCAGTAATTCCTCTTGGTTACATTACCTTTGATCACGCCCTACCAGGCCTCCTACATCCCCCTCACTACCGTTTTCCATCACTTGTTGTACCCTTGTCTCTGGGTTTCTTTACACCACTTCCTTTCCCCCCACCGTGCTCACTCCCATGCCCAATGGAAAGGGCCGGTCACATGTTTACTCCTCCAGATTGTTCATCCAGCCTCTCTTAATTAGACAGACCTGTAAAGGTAATAACATGCACAAAACAAGACTGAGCTAAACCAAGCAGCAAAAAGAAAAAAAAACAAACAAAAATGAAAACAAAACCCAACCCAAATCCAATGACACTAAAAGAAAACAACACTAACCAGAAAGAAAAGTACAAGGACTGTGTGGTGAACTTTAGGAGTGTTTTCCAGTCCAGTCTGTGGGGGCACCGAACCCTGACCACAAAGTCCACCTTTGGCATTCCCCGGGGACTTTGATGCTCCGTTTTCTTACTCTTCCGCTGCACTCTCTTAGTGTCATGCATCGAAGTGGCAGGATCAGTTCGGGCGCAGTTCCCACACTGTGTGTCCAGTGTTGTCCCCTCTAAGGCTATGGGTCTTTGAGGGACGTTTCTCATCGTGGGGCTGCCCATGTGGTCTTCTCTGTGGATTGGCTTCTCTGATTGGGAACATCATCCTCAAGGTGTATTGGGCCAGGGTGTGCTCCATTCTCCCCTCCTCCCCCTTGTTCTGCCCTGTGTTCTCTGATCAGATATGTCCCTCCCCGCGAGCTGCAGATCCGGTGCCATCCTGTGAAATACAATCTTTTGGGGCTGCAAGGATGTGGGGGTGGGGGGGTGGGTATCAGCTCAGATCTTTTGAGAGTCCAGGAGATATTGACTGCTCGATGGGCACAGTTCTGTGGGGCACCGTGCTCTTGGTCCAGACGCTGGTTGTGAATATGACTTTGTTGTTAACCAGTTGTGTGTCTCTGGGTCAACTCCCGTGTGTTTTTGAGTGAGTTTTCTAATCTGCAAAGTAAATGTACAGGATTATCCAGACTCCCATGTCAGCAAGTTATCGAGAGGGGTTAATCAGAGACTGTTTCATATAGTGTGTACCTGCGCGCCGCATTCTAGACCTGCGATGGCAATTATGAGCTCAGGATAGAGATGGTGTCCAGCAGTTAACATACGTGGCTCCATATTGAAACAGGAAGCCCACTGTGGAGATTTGGTCCTTCCGTTGATGGCCACCGGCCACCTAGTCTTCTCCTGCTATAACTGCTTCACTGGCTCAGCAGCTGAGCCAGAAGCCAGTGATATCATAACCAGGTGGCTAACTGGGCCAAAGGGCTGATAGATATTTGTTATTTTGTTGTCTTGGGAAACCCACCTACCCTCCATGCAAACCTTCCGGTGTGAGTTATCTGTGGAAGGAATCATAGGCTCACAGTAATTCACATCTTTCTTCTTGAAAATGTGCCCATATTCCTTTCTGAACCTGACAAGGTGGCCCCGGTGTCCACCAAGAAATTTACTGCCTGGCCTCCTACTTGGAGAGTTAGCCTGGGCTTTTGGCGGCGAAGTGAAACAGAGCCCTGACCCCTTCATTGAGCTTCTTCAAGCATTATTGTCTCTTGCTTGGGTCTTTCTACGTGCAGATGAGGCCCATCCACTCTAGTGGAGGGTCGTGCACCTCTCCTGGGGTTTTCAAGGCACTGATTTTTCCAGTGTCCTTCTTTCCTGCAGTAGGCACATTGGTCCTTCCCCATGGCTTGGCGGTGCCCACAGGTTAGTCTCTCCGTGAGTGGGCCATGCTCTCCTTTTCCTGAGTCTCTGGGGTATCTCATGGCAATTACGATTATTTTAGCTAGCTTCTTTGTCTCTGTCGTGCTAGGGTCATCTCTGTTGTTAAACACTCAATGAGCCACTTGTACCAAATCGCTAAGATTTTTCCCTTCAAACCCTTCCCACTTCTTTGTCATGTCTGAGGCAGACTGACTGAGTAATAAAGGCAATACTTAATGCCCTCCTTTTTTCAGTGCCTCCGGGCCGTTAGGGGTATAAAGCCCGTAGTCTTCCCTCAGCCACTCTAGAAAGGCAGGCGGATATTCTCTTATAGGAACCTGAAAATTCTCACTGACCTTAGATAAATTCATAGGTTTCCTAGCTCTTCTGCAGAGGGTCATGTAAGAGCAATGGTTGATACCTGGTAAAGTCCTCCGGGCCTTGCTAGGAAATGAGATCCCACATCGTTGGTGTAGTGGCCAAAAGAGTTTCTCTCAAGTGGGGAGTGCCCGCTCGCTGACCATCAGGTTCACTGACTGCTTACTGGGCCTCTGTCTGGAAGGGCTACCCTCCTCCGTTGTGAACAGCACCTGGAGAAGTTGTTGGCAAGCATTCCAGGTGGGCTGATGAGTATGGAAGTCATACCAGTACTAGTGTGTGTGGGGGGCTGCTTGTTAGGGGTGGGGGTGAGTTTGGGGGGCCGGTGGGGGAGGGAGTGACTCAATAAGGGCCTGTTAGAAGTTTTCTATTTCTGGACCCTAGAAACCTTATAGGGCGGGGGGTTGAAAGAAAGGGTTTGAAGCCAGCTCTCCCACTCCCAGAGTTCTCCTGCAAAATGGGATAAAGACGATTAGGGGAGAGTGATGGGGAGGGGAGGGGAGGGGAGGGGGAGGCATGGGGGAGGGGAGGGGTGAGGGAGGGGAGGGGTGGGGGAGGGCGATGGGGAGGGATGGCATCCACCTATGTGGTTTTGGGAACTTGGACCGTTTGTTTTTCCGGTCCTTCCATGTTTCCTGAAACTTGGAAACAAGGGCCCTTTCTTTGCGGGAGGGAGTAAGTCTTTTATATTTGCAGGCTTCTTAGTGGCAATGTCAGCCCACACTTGAAGTAACGGGATCAGATCGGGATATCCTGGTTCCCTTTAACCATAACTATGAACTCTTAGTAACAGGGGATGGGAAAACTAGTCTTGCGTGGGTCAATCAGGGACTCCTTCTGCCCCATCACTTTTAAACAAATTGTAGAGTCTCCAAGCTTTTGGGTTGAAACCACATCCTCTTGGTGAATGCCGAGAGCAGGGGTCCTCAAACTACAACCTGTGGGCCACATGCAGACAGCCGAGGACGTTGATCCTTTCTGCCGGGTGTATGTGCCCCATTTATTTTTTTTTTGAACTTCAAATCAAGATGTGCAGTGTGCACATGAATTTGTTCGTAATATTTGTTTTTTTAAACTATAGTCTTTCCTTCAAAAGGCCTGAGGGATAGTGAACTGGCCCCCTGGGTAAACAGTTTAACGACCCCTGCCCTAAGGTATCCTGGACTTAGGGGTTATTAATCTCCCAGCCCTGAAACATGCCTGAACATTCTACCCGTTGTAGGAGGCACCATGGGAATTTGGACCCCGGGTAATTTACAAGCCTTTACTCCAATTGAACCCAAGAAAATTCAAAATGGCTTAGGCAGTTACTCTATTTTGGTCACTTTTGACTCGTCCTGCACTAGCCCATTATTTCCATTTAACTCTATAACGCGAAGCATGATGTTTTCATAACATTAAAAAATGTATATATTAATACATATATATATATTTATAACTATGAAAGTCCACAACAAAAAGAAAATTTTTTCCCAAAATTAAAATTGAAGCGTTATAGGGTTAAAAAGAAGGATGGGTCTTATCAGCGGGTCCAAGACCTTAGCATCATAAATGAATCAGTGATCCGACTGCACCTAGTAGTGCCCAAACCTGTGCCCTCCTAGAGGAAAGTGTGAATGCTTTTATCCCTCTTCCTGTACTTCCAATGAACAAACACACATGTCTGGTAATCCTAAGATTATTTTTGTTTCCTGTGACACTCACCTAATTTCAAGGCCACTGCCACCTCACAAGCTTAGCCTTGTCGTAGTCAAACTGTTCACCTTTTAGACCGTTTGTTTTTCTCAGAAGTTATCGGGTGATTAAAGCTTCTGAACCAAGTGTGCCAGGTCCACGACTACCATCTCCTGGACCACCTCAACCTTATCCATCCTGGATAAAGTTGCCCTCAATGGACAACCCCTCCCAGCAGTGTAGGAAGGGTATGGACCCAAAGCCCCACCTCGCCCCTTTTGCCAGCAGGAAGCAGCTAGAGATGTCATCGCCCAGTACCCCCAAAGATTTGGGTCCATATCTCTTCAGGGGGGCAAATGTTAGGTAGCTATACTAGGGACTGGGGCATCCGTTATGCATGCCCATAGGGCCAAGATAAGAGCCCAGTTAGGAGAGGCACCCTGTGCATGCTCAGAGGTCCAGATTTCTGGCCATGAAGGGGAGGTCACCTGGGTGGTTCCTGTACCTGGATTGACCGATCTAGGCCATGTAAATTCAATTCAGCCACTGGGGTCGGCCAGACTTGCCCACCACGCCTCCCTAACGCTCATAAAACTCTCTTGAGTGCAGACCAGGCTTCTGCATGATTTCTCTCTCACTCAGGAAGGCTCTTTGGAGGCAGCTGTGCTGCACATGAGTGGCTGGTGGATACTGTTCAGATGCATGGCTTTCTGCTTGCAAGGGTTTTTGTCTCAGCTGACTGTAAGGGAGGAGGTAGTACGTCTGGATCACAGAGTATCCATGTCCACAAACGAGGCTGCTCATTCCACAGTCCTGGAAGTGCTTTATGAAAACCCTCTGCTTTGCAATGTCACTCCTTGTAGATTAGAGTGGGAGGGGCTGGGACCAAGGTATGCTGCCTCTTACTCCCAGTTGCAGGTTTCTGGATGCTGATTGTATCTCTTACAGCATCAGTTAGTGGGCTTGTTGTCTGCCTCAGGCTTTGTTCACGGAGATCCTCCAGCTAGTTGGTGGTGTGTGCGCATGAGCAGAGGCTTCCTGCCAATCCCCCATGAGTAGTAGAGCTCCCATGGTGTGGACTCCATGAAAGCCTTGCCCCAGGCAGCATGCTTACAAAGGAGGGTGGGCCCTGCAGGACAGAGGACCATTCCCCCTGTGGAATGGCCTCAGAGATCCACCTCCCTCTCTGGCCAGCTGCTGGGGCTGTGGGTCCTAAGCATCATGGCTGACTCAGTAATAGACACAGGGTGAGGCGACTCCAGTAGCTGTTTTGACTGGTCTAATCCAGCCTGAGATCATCCTTGCATGAGCCCTCTGCCAAGATTATTTTTGTTTCTTTTATGATCTTTTCATTAGTGGCTCCTACAACACTAACCACAATCCATAAATACATCATCTGTTTGAAGCCCATCTGTACATTAATTGCCCTCCTTATTCACAAAATATCCACTCTCCACCCAAGCCCCTGGCCTCAGCTCCTCATTTTTCCCCCCTCAATGCCCGCCACCCATCCCTCATCAATCCTTGGAAATGTACTAATTCTTTTGTCATATTTTCACCCACCTTTCTTTTGAGGTCAATGAAGATCCTTGTAATCGGTTCCCACTTTCCATCCTGCCCTTCCTCCACCCTCCCAGTATCTCCACTCATAACACTGGTAAAGGGCCCATCCACTCTGGATCCCCCGTGTTTGAAATTCCTATCGGTACTAGAATACCTTCTCTAGTTTGGCCAGATTAGTATGGTAGAACTGGGATCATGATAGTGGGGCAAGAGAAAGCATTAAGAACTAGAGGAAAGTTGTGTTTCATCTTTGCTGTCTCATACCCTGTATTCTTTAATCTCCACTCTGAGATCCTTCTGTAAGGGGATGTCCAGTGCACTGCAAATAGGTTTTGGGTCTATACCCGGCAGTCCCCTCTCATTCTCCATGATAAGATTTTTTTGTTCTCATGATGCCTGTTGCCTTATCCCTTTAAAACTTTGTGATCACACAGGCTGGTATGCTTTCTCCATGTGGGCTCTGTTGCTTCAGAGCCAGATGGCTGTTTCTTTACCCTCAGGCCTTTAAGACCGCACACGCTATATCTTTAGGTAGCTGGACACCATCGGCTTTCTTCACCACATTTGCTTATGCAGCCGCTTTGTGGTCAGTGATTGTGTAGGGAAGGTGAGCATCTTAGAATGCCAATTTAATAGAACAGTGTTATTGCAATGAGGGAGTCCTTGAGCGGAGGCCCTATGTCCATCTGCTACCTTAATACTAAATCTATAAACATATGGACATAGATCTATTTCCCCATGCCCCTTTGTAAATATATGTACATATGTACATGCCTTTATTTAGACGTCTATAACTGGCCCTTGCTTCCCAGCTCACTCTTCTATACTCTTTGATTTTCCTCTTGTGCCCACTGACATGCTCAGTCTTCCTTTGGGTTTCAGTAATTCCTCTTGGTTACATTACCTTTGATCACGCCCTACCAGGCCTCCTACATCCCCCTCACTACCGTTTTCCATCACTTGTTGTACCCTTGTCTCTGGGTTTCTTTACACCACTTCCTTTCCCCCCACCGTGCTCACTCCCATGCCCAATGGAAAGGGCCGGTCACATGTTTACTCCTCCAGATTGTTCATCCAGCCTCTCTTAATTAGACAGACCTGTAAAGGTAATAACATGCACAAAACAAGACTGAGCTAAACCAAGCAGCAAAAAGAAAAAAAAACAAACAAAAATGAAAACAAAACCCAACCCAAATCCAATGACACTAAAAGAAAACAACACTAACCAGAAAGAAAAGTACAAGGACTGTGTGGTGAACTTTAGGAGTGTTTTCCAGTCCAGTCTGTGGGGGCACCGAACCCTGACCACAAAGTCCACCTTTGGCATTCCCCGGGGACTTTGATGCTCCGGTTTCTTACTCTTCCGCTGCACTCTCTTAGTGTCATGCATCGAAGTGGCAGGATCAGTTCGGGCGCAGTTCCCACACTGTGTGTCCAGTGTTGTCCCCTCTAAGGCTATGGGTCTTTGAGGGACGTTTCTCATCGTGGGGCTGCCCATGTGGTCTTCTCTGTGGATTGGCTTCTCTGATTGGGAACATCATCCTCAAGGTGTATTGGGCCAGGGTGTGCTCCATTCTCCCCTCCTCCCCCTTGTTCTGCCCTGTGTTCTCTGATCAGATATGTCCCTCCCCGCGAGCTGCAGATCCGGTGCCATCCTGTGAAATACAATCTTTTGGGGCTGCAAGGATGTGGGGGTGGGGGGGTGGGTATCAGCTCAGATCTTTTGAGAGTCCAGGAGATATTGACTGCTCGATGGGCACAGTTCTGTGGGGCACCGTGCTCTTGGTCCAGACGCTGGTTGTGAATATGACTTTGTTGTTAACCAGTTGTGTGTCTCTGGGTCAACTCCCGTGTGTTTTTGAGTGAGTTTTCTAATCTGCAAAGTAAATGTACAGGATTATCCAGACTCCCATGTCAGCAAGTTATCGAGAGGGGTTAATCAGAGACTGTTTCATATAGTGTGTACCTGCGCGCCGCATTCTAGACCTGCGATGGCAATTATGAGCTCAGGATAGAGATGGTGTCCAGCAGGTAACATACGTGGCTCCATATTGAAACAGGAAGCCCACTGTGGAGATTTGGTCCTTCCGTTGATGGCCACTGGCCACCTAGTCTTCTCCTGCTATAACTGCTTCACTGGCTCAGCTGCTGAGCCAGAAGCCAGTGATATCATAACCAGGTGGCTAACTGGGCCAAAGGGCTGATAGATATTTGTTATTTTGTTGTCTTGGGAAACCCACCTACCCTCCATGCAAACCTTCCGGTGTGAGTTATCTGTGGAAGGAATCATAGGCTCACAGTAATTCACATCTTTCTTCTTGAAAATGTGCCCATATTCCTTTCTGAACCTGACAAGGTGGCCCCGGTGTCCACCAAGAAATTTACTGCCTGGCCTCCTACTTGGAGAGTTAGCCTGGGCTTTTGGCGGCGAAGTGAAACAGAGCCCTGACCCCTTCATTGAGCTTCTTCAAGCATTATTGTCTCTTGCTTGGGTCTTTCTACGTGCAGATGAGGCCCATCCACTCTAGTGGAGGGTCGTGCACCTCTCCTGGGGTTTTCAAGGCACTGATTTTTCCAGTGTCCTTCTTTCCTGCAGTAGGCACATTGGTCCTTCCCCATGGCTTGGCGGTGCCCACAGGTTAGTCTCTCCGTGAGTGGGCCATGCTCTCCTTTTCCTGAGTCTCTGGGGTATCTCATGGCAATTACGATTATTTTAGCTAGCTTCTTTGTCTCTGTCGTGCTAGGGTCATCTCTGTTGTTATACACTCAATGAGCCACTTGTACCAAATCGCTAAGATTTTTCCCTTCAAACCCTTCCCACTTCTTTGTCATGTCTGAGGCAGACTGACTGAGTAATAAAGGCAATACTTAATGCCCTCCTGTTTTCAGTGCCTCCGGGCCGTTAGGGGTATAAAGCCCGTAGGCTTCCCTCAGCCACTCTAGAAAGGCAGGCGGATATTCTCTTATAGGAACCTGAAAATTCTCACTGACCTTAGATAAATTCATAGGTTTC